>NC_083229.1:122635288-122915471 GCF_032191835.1 Heteronotia binoei
AAAGCAGGGGCGGTCAACAGTAACTATCCAGATTTTTTTTTTGCCTACAACTCCCATCAGCCCCAGCTATTGGCCATGCTGGCTGGGGCTGATGGGAGTTGTAGGCAAAAATATCTGGAGAGCTACCGTTGGCCACCCCTGTCCTAGAGCATTGTGCTGGGGACAGTCTAGAATTTGCAATAACCTGGAAGTGACATCATAGCTCCATGCACACAAAGCACACGAGAGAGAAGTCCCCTGCCACAGTGGCGGAGAGATGTAGCAACCCTTGATTTATATATTTTATGGATCTTATTTGCAGTCTGCCTTTCACATAAGGACCCAAGGTGCATTGCACATAGCGAGCCAGTACAATCAGTAACCAGTGCTGTGGAGACACCCACCCACACACATGCTCTGAAAAGCATTTTTTCCCTCTCTTTGGAAGCAACAAGGAGCCAATTCAGTAGTCTGCTAGATTACATCTATGGATATGTTCAGGCCTTGAATTCAGCAGGAGCTCACAGGAGCACAGCTTGTGAATCTTTCTGAAGGTTCCCCTTTCACCTACCTACCTTGTCCATTGAATAGGAGGTGCAGCTGCATAACAATCCCTGGATTAGGAGAGCGGGCAGCCAGCCAGCTACCAGCAGTTTTGGCACACCCCCAGCAGCCCTCTTTAACCCCTGGAGAAGACCGTGCCACCCTTTCTCCACTTCTTATGTGATTTTGGCCGGTGGGTGGCTTGCTGGCCTTTTGACTGTGGGGGGGGAGGTGGCCTAGGAAAGCCTCAGGTGAGTGAGGCCTGCTTGGGCTGGCTGGATCTCTAGCCAACACGAGCAGGCCTCACTTGCCCGGGGCTCTCCTTTCTTGCGTCGGGTTGCTTTTGGCTGGTGGGGGGTTTGGCATATTAGGGTTGCCAATTCCCAGGTGGGGCAGGGCATCCCCCGGTTTGTAGGCCCTCTCCCTGCTTCAGGGTCGTCAGAAAGCGGGGGCGGGGAGGTAAATGTCTGTTGGGAACTCTATTAGTCCCTATGGAGATTTATTCCCATAGAAAATCATGGAGAATTGATCCACGGGTAACTGGGGCTCTGGGGGGGTTGTTTTTTGGGGTAGAGGCACCAAATTTTCAGTATAGCATCTAGTGCCTCTCCCCAAAATACCCCCCAAGTTTCAAAAATATTGGACCAGGGAGTCCAATTCTATGAGCCGCAAAAGAAGGTGCCCCTATCCTTCATTATTTCCTATGGAAGGAAGGAATTGAAAAGGTGTGCCGTCCCTTTAAATGTGATGGCCAGAACTCCCTTTGAAGTTCAATGATGCTTGTCACAGCCTTGATCTTGGCTCCACCCCAATGTCTCCTGGCTCCACCCCCGAAGACTCCTTTCTCCGCCCACAAAGTCCCCAGATATTTCTTGAACTGGACTTGGCAACCCTATGGCATATGCTAATGAGCTCCACCCCCTATTTTTCTACAAAATGACCCCTGGATATGCTAATGACCTTGGTAGAAAAACCAACTCAGGAATTTGATGCTAGGAAGTCTCTGGGTGATTCTCAGAGATTTCCTAGAAAACCTTCCAGAAGGGCTCCCTGGATGTGGGCAGACCTAGTCAAAGGGGTGGAGAGAGTGGCGTCAAGTGGGAGGAGACACACAGGTTTGTTACAAGGGGAGGGTGGTCTCTCTTTTCAGAAGAACATAACAGAAGCCATCTTGGATCAGGCCAATGCCAAGAAGGGGTGGGCAGAGCAAGTTCTGCCAGTCAAAGCAAGTCTGTTCCATCACAGATAAATTAGAACTTTCGAAATCTTGAACCACTCAAAAGAACTGGTTGTGGCAGCTACAAGCATAGGCAGCTTGAAGAGGGGACTGGAGAAACATGTGGAGCAGAGGTCCATCAGCGGCTATTAGCCACAAGGGACAGATGGAGTGCCACGTCTGGGGCTGTGATGCTCTGTATTCATAGTGCTTGGGGGGCAACAGTGGGAGGGCTTCTGGGTAGGCTTCCCAATCCCCAGGGCCCAGCGGGGGATCCCCCGGTTTTACAGGCTTCCCCCCTCCCCCAGCCAGTTGGCCGGCGGGGGAAGCCCCGCCCCCAAAGCCATTGTGCACCTCCATGAATGAGTCCCATAGGGAACGATGGGAAATTGATCTGCGGGTATTAGGGGCTCTGGGGGGGCTGTTTTTTGAGATAGAGGTACCAAATTTTCAGTATAGCATCTAGTACCTCTCCCCAAAATACCTCCCGAGTTTCAAAAGGATTGGGCCAGGGGGTCCAATTCTATGAGCCCCAAAAGAAGGTTCCCCTATCCTTCATTATTTTCTATGGAAGGAAGGCATTTTAAAAGGTGTGCTGTTCCTTTAAATGTGATGGCCAGAACTCTCTTGGAGTTCAATTATGCTTGTCACACCCTTGCTCCTGGCTCTGCCCCCATGTCTCCTGGCCCCACCCCCAAAGTCTCCTGGCTCCACCCCCAAAGTCCCCAGATATTTCTTAAATTGGACTTGGCAACCCTACTTCTGGAGCTCTAGCCCCACTGATGAACCTTCTGATAGCACCTGATTTTTGGCCACTGTGTGACACAGAGTGTTGGGCTTGATTGGCCATTGGCCTGATCCAACATGGCTTCTCTTATGACCTTAATGAAAGGACAGCGTAAGCATTCATAAGGCACATCAAGCAGTACAGACATTACATAAATCGGATCCAGCACACAATTAGCTGTACACAGCAGTAAAGGGAATTTGAATATTGGCCTTCCTAGTGTGGTGTAGTGGTTAACAGCAACAAACCCGGATCTGGAGAGCCAGGTTTAATTCCCCACTCCTCCTCCACATGACGCCAGGTGGGTGACCTTGGGCCAGTCACAGTTCTCTCAGAACTCTCTCAGTCCTAAAAAAAGTATTGGCAGAAAAAAGTATTGGCAGATGATTCAGCAAGAAATTTCTAAGATCTTGGGATATGAATTCAAGAACGTTGCAGAGACTTTTCTGTTGGGATTACAAATGGAAACATTTCCAAAAGAAGATAGAACTGTAATTCGGTACTTGCTCTCAGCTGCTAGGACATTATATGCGCAGTTGTGGAAGCAAGAAAAAATACCAGAGAAATGGGATTGGATTATAAAAGTTATGACATGGAGTGAAATGGACAAATTAACAAGAATATTAAGAGACTATGATTTAGAAGTTTTTAGGACGGAGTGGAAAAAGTTTAGAAGATATGTAGAAAAAGAGTGGAAAATAAAAGGACATTGGGCAATTTTTGATAATGATTAAGTTTTAAAAAGAAGAAGAATATAAATTTTTGTTTTAATAGTTAAGGGTACCTTAAATATTTGCATTTTAAGTAAATAACACCGGCGGGAGTCAAGTAACGGGGGGGGGGGGGAGGGGTGGGTAGAAAGTAATATATGGGGTAGATAAAAGAAATTTTTAAAGATGTAAGAAATAGATTTATTACCATATGTTACCAATAAAAATTTTTTAACACCAAAAGAACTCTCTCAGCCCCATCTACCTCCCAGGCAGTGTTCCCTCTAAGCTGAGATAGTGTGAGCTAGCTCACAGTTTTTTAGCCTCCGGCTCATGTGTATTTTTTTTTTTTGTGTGTTAGCTCAGGAAAAATGGCCTGAGATCAAATTAATTTATGTAGTGGCTCACAGTTTTAGTGCCAATAGCTCACGAAGTAGAATTTTTGCTCACAAGGTGCCCGTTGAGGGAAGAGGAAAGGAAAGGCAATTGTAAGCCACTCTGAGACTGTTCAAGGTAAAGAAAAATGGAGTATTGAAAGCTACTCCTCTTCTTAAATCCCCAAACCACTACCAACTGTAAAGGTAAAAGTAGTCCCCTGTGCAAGCACCAGCTGTTTCTGACTCTGGAGTGACGTCGCATTACGTTTTCACAGCAGACTGGTTACGGGGTGGTTTGCCATTGCCTTCCCCAGTCATCTACACTTCCCCCCCAGCAAGCTGGGTACTCATTTTACCGACCTTGGAAGGATGGAAGGCTGAGTCAACCTTGAGCCGGCTACCTGAACCCAGCTTCCACCGGGATCAAATGCAGGTCGTGAGCAGAGAGCTTCGACTGGAGTACTGCAGCTTACCACTCTGAAGCCATGGGGCTGCCAACTATACCTCCTGGTTTTCCATTTTCGGGTCAAATGATATGTTTTCACATTCAGCATTTGATCAGCCAGGAAATGGCAGGCGCTTCGACAATGAGAAAGAAATCCCCCTTTTTTTTCCACCAGAAGGTTTGAATAATCCCTTCCGCATTTGCTGGGCATTGTTTTCCGGGCTCATATGTTAGATATTATTTGTGAATAGAAAATCAGCTCCAATTATGTATTTGACCTTTTCTCCATATTAAAAAAATTCTTAATAAATATTTTGATTGTTTGTTGAGACTTAGCTGACAGATATCTTGCATCAATTTGAATAATGAGACATTCGCCCTCTCTACCATTCAGAGAAGAGTCTCTTAGGGGAAGGGGAAAAAAAATAACCCGGGACCATGACAGCTTGCATTAATAAGAGCAAAACATTACGTTTTCATCTTCGGCTTGGTCTCTGTGTGTTTGTTGCTCATTTGAATATGCATTGGTTCTTTCCTAGCCATTTGCGCTACATCTGCATTTTTCAAAGAGAGAAAGTGCTTTCATTACCAAAAATAGCATGATCTTGGCATCAAACTGGAATTTTAGCATTCTCTTAAAATATATTTAAACCGTGATGGAAAGGGGAAATCACATCATTATTGTTATTTTTTGTTGTTAATAACCAGGGGTGGAATTCTAGCAGGATTCCGGGGGTGGAATTCTAGCCTTTGCTCATTAGGCCACACACCCCTGGTGTAGCCAATCCTGCAACAGCTTGTAAGCTCTTGGAGACAGGGGCATAGACTTTTCAATTTCCCGGGGGAAGGGGGCTGGGGCCCAGCTAGAGGCATTTGATCCAGTGACATCATAGGGAGGAGCCAGTGACATCACAGGGAGGGGCCTCCGTTATCACTACCTATGAATTTATAGAGAAGCTCCCTCCCCATAAATTTAGGGAGCACCCCCCCCCCCCAACAATGCCCATGGATTGGGCCAAGCCCAGGAAAAGGTTCCAGACCCAGGTTCTTGCTGTGGAAGCTGACTGGGTGATTTTGGACCAGGCATAGACTTCCAGCCTAACCTGTCTCTCAGGATTGTTGTTCAGATCACATGGGGGGAGAGGAGAAGGATGCAAAATGCTTTGGCTCCCCCACTGTAGAAGCTGCAGGGAGGGGGAAGGCAATGGCAAGCTGAAGTCAGAGGGGCAGATAAGGAAGAGGAGATAGGGTTGCCAACTCCAGGTTAGGGGTGGAGCCTGGAGAAGGTGGGGTTTGAGAAGGGATGGGACCTCAGACAAGTACAATGCCATTTCCTTCTGGGGAGGCACTGGAGGCCACTCAGATTTACAACTGTTCTCTAGATGGCAGACATTAGCTCCCCTTCAGGTGGGGGGGATCAATGCCTTCACTTGGGTGGGTGGGACGACAGCAAGGGTGGCAGGCACTTGCTCAGGGCCCCCTTCTACATCCCATTGTATTTTTCTTCACTCCGAGTACAGATAATAAAGCAGTCAACGAACGCGAGAACTGAGTTGGAGCCCAGTGGCACCTTTAACACCAACAAAGTGGTGTCTATAGCCCCTTCACAGTGCCTTCTTACCTTTTGATATTGTTTCAGACACTAGAGTTTCTGGGGTTACACACAGACACAAATATTTCTCTGACATGAGGCATGGATTTTTTTTTTTTTTTTTTGCTAGGGGGTTGGATGGGGTATAAATTGAGATGAGGATGAAGAGGAAGAAGAAGAAGAGGAAGAAGACCGTAGATTTATAACCCGCCCTTCTCTCTGAATCAGAGTCTCAGAGCTGCTTACAATCTCCTTCAGAGCTGCTTACAATCTCTTTCAAAGGCCATTCCAGCAGGTGCAAGTGGAGGAGTGGGGAATCAAACCCGTTCTCCCAGATAAGAGTCCACGCACTTAACCACTACTCCAAACTGGCTCTCCAAGAAGAAGATATTGGATTTATATCCCACCCTATCTCAGAGAGGCCACTATCTCCTTTACCTTCCCCCCGCCCCCCACGACAGACACCCTGTGAGGTGGGTGAGGCTGAGAAAGCTCTCCCTGAAGCTGCCCTTTCAAGCACAACTCCTGTACTTATGCACCTTGACTCTAAATTCTGTTTCAGCTGTATCTGATGAAGTGTGCTTGTACACAAAAGCTTATACCTAGAATGAAACTTGGTTGGTCTTAAAGGTGCCACTGGACTCAGACTTTATTGCTTCAGAACAACGCAGCTACCCACCTGGATCTAAATAAAACAGTGTGCATGCACATGAACGCTCATACCTAGAATTAAACTTGGTTGATCTTAAAGGTTCCACTGGACTCCAACTTTGTTCCGCCGCTTCTGACCAACATGGCTACCCCACCTGAATTTGTAAGCTGGTAGGTTGCTCCTTTGAACCTGTACCATACCATTTTAGGTAAGAGCAAAATGAAAAGCATGAACATGTACAGAGTGCGCATTCCTTGGCAATGTTGTCTCTGGACTGCACACAGGACAAAAGGAAATTTAAAAGGCCTCTGATCTTCATATCCCTTGTTCCCAGTCTCACTTTCCCCCAATTGTAAGTATGTTGAGCCCAACCTTGCAGCCTGACTGTTACCACACTGAAAGTGGATGCAGCCAGGGAAGGTCAAGGGCTATACTTTCTTTTCCAACAGAAACCAAACATATTTAAGTATTGATGTGTTCTGCATAAAAAAACCTTTAGTAATTAATCTAGAGAGTCCAAAGATACAGCAATATTTTTTGCAGAAAACTTAACATTTTGCAATATCAATTGTCCTCCTTCAGCTCTCTAGGCAGGCCAGATGAAGGACAAAATAAGCACCTTTTCGTCGATCTGAGAGATCTGTCCTTACTGATAAGTGGACTCCACTTCTGTTGCCTTACCCATAAACATTATCAAAGTTCTTTCCCCACCCACTTGACGCAGGTCTGCTCAGTCAAAACAGCTTTTCCCGGAGACAAAGCAGTCTTCCTATTCACACATATGTATTTCCTGGGAGGGGAGAGAAGGGGGATGTTTACTGTAGCTCAATTAGCATTTGTAAGAAGGTGAAAAAGATACACTTCTGAGTCTCTGACTTCCTTCTTGGCAGCCAAGAGAAAAAAAACACAGAGGGGATAGCTTTACCGCTTCACATGCCTTTGAAGAAGATCATTTCTAAGGAGTATTGCTGGGGGTGGGGCTTAGCCCCCATCAAAAAAATTCAGGGGTGGGCAGGAGCCCCTCCCCCCATAGTTTACACCTATGCTTGGAGGATTGGCTACATCAGGGGTGTGTGACCTAATCATCAAAGGAGCTCCTGCTAGAATTCCACCCCTGTTAAAAACAAAAATTGAATCCGACGAAGACGGAGGTTCTCTACCTGGGTCGGGGCGGTCCGGGGAGAGAGATCCAGCTGCCGGCCCTTGACGGGGTGCCACTGATACCGGTCCCCAAGGTCAAGAGCTTAGGCGTGCTCCTTGAGTCCTCCCTTACAATGGAGGCTCAGGTGGCAGCCACCATTAGATCTGCCTTTTTCCACCTCCGGCAAGCACGGCAGCTGGCCCCTTACCTGGAGCGCAGCGACCTAGCGACGGTAATCCATGCTACGGTCACCTCAAGAATAGATCACTGTAATGCTCTCTACATGGGGCTACCCCTGACGCTAACCCGGAGACTACAACTAGTGCAGAACGCTGCAGCACGGCTGTTAATGGGGCTACCACGACGGGAGCACATTCAGCCAGTGCTGAGAGAGCTGCACTGGTTGCCTGTTGTGTTCCGAGTTCGCTTCAAGGTGTTGGTATTAACCTTTAAAGCCCTTTATGGTCAGGGACCTGCCTATCTACGGGACCGCCTTTCCCTATATATCCCCCAGAGAGCACTGCGATCAGGGACAAAAAATCTGCTGTCTGCCCCTGGCCCAAAAGAAGCCAAACTATGCACAACAAGATCCAGGGCTTTCTCGGTGGCAGCACCAGAACTTTGGAACACCCTCCCAGAAGCTATATGGGCCCTGCGGGATTTGTCGGCGTTCCGCAGGGCCTGTAAGACCGAACTGTTTAAACAGGCTTTTCTGGTTGATTGAAAATGGGCTGCCACCGGACATCCTACAGAAGCTGGCGATCATAATCAGAAGCCAATACCGCCAGATTGGACTGAGAAAGCGCAAATAGTTTTTAAATTTATAAGTAAATTATGGTTTTATATGTTTTATTGAATTGATTGTTTTTATGATGTTGTAAGCCACCCTGAGTCCGCTTGCGGAGAGGGCGGGATATAAATGTAAAGTAATAAATAAATAAATAATAAAAACAACAACATTAGGATTTATAGAATCTTTCGGGATCAAGTGCCGTGTTCTACTGGAGAAAGTTTTCCTTCTAGACATTTCATTCTCAGCTGCGGAGAACATCCTCAGTGGCGTTGCAGCCGGAGCAGGCGCTCAGACCTTCTTGGCTGCTGTGCATTGAGTGGGGCCAGGGCTGCTGGAGAGCTGCTATTTGTAGGCTGGAGGGGGTGTGATGAAAGGGCAATTGTTTTGTGGATGTGCCCATTGCTTGGTGGGGCTTCCTGGAAGGGTAGTGATATGGATAAGAAGGTTGGAAGGGGTTTGAAGATAAGGAAGATGGTTGTTGTCAACAACCATCTTCCTTATCTTCAAACCCCTTCCAACCTTCCCAGCAATTAACACAGAACAATGGTCACATTCAACAGCCAGTTTCCTTATCACTACCCTTCCAGGAAGCCCCACCAAACAATGGGCACATCCACAAAACAATTGCCCTTTCATCACACCCCTTCCAGCCTACAAATAGCAGCTCTCCAGCAGCCCTGGCCCCACTCAATGCACAGCAGCCAAGAAGGTCTGAGCGCCTGCTCCGACTGCAACGCCACTGAGGATGTTCTCCGCAGCTGAGAACGAAACGTCTGGAAGGAAAACTTTCTCCAGTAGAACACGGCACTTGATCCCGAAAGATTCTACAAACCCTAATGATGTTACCAGCTGTGAAAACCTGAATTCTTTGATAAAAACAACAACATTTACTTAATTGCCCCATCGCAGCCGAGGTTGGGCTCTGGGCAATGTAAATCAGATAAAAAATACAAAAATTAAGATGTAGGTTAAAACATTTCAACAATTCACATTAAAACAATACAATTCCACAGGGCTTTTTTTTTTTTTTTTGTAGCAGCAACTCCTTTGCATATTAGGCCACAGACCCCTGACGTAGCCAATCCTCCACGAGCTTACAGGGCTCTTAGTACAAAGTCTACTGTAAGTTCTTGGAGGATTGGCTACATCAGGTGGGGGTAGCCTAATATGCAAAGGAGTTCCTGTTATGAAAAAAAAAGCCCTGCTGCAAGGCATGACTAAATATTCTGCTTCACCAAGGAGATCAAATTCTACCGTTAGTTTCCCTTAATCCAACTCTCACAGGAATGGAGCTCCACAACCTCTACACTTTATTGTGCTCTGCTCTTTCTTTCTTATACCCCCACCCCCTCCCCAATACTTGCTTCTGGGCTCCATTGTTGAACCCCTCCTGTGAGAATTTTGCTGAACTCTACAATCTGACAGACTTTCTAATATTTTCCCCTACACAAAAAGGGGGAAATAAGCAAAACATCTAAAGCAGAGAGATGGAAATCTTCATCATGCCGTTGTGGCCACATAGGAGAAAGTAATTTAAAAAGTAGGATGGGAGCAGGGTTCCCTCTACGCTGAGTTTGTGTGAGCTAGCGCAGTGCTTTTTAGCATCCAACTCACACAGTTTTGTCTTCACTCAGGCATAATGGCCCCAGAGCAAACTAATTGATGTAGCAGCTCACACGTTTAACGCCAGTAGAATTTTTGCTCACAAGACTCCAGAGCTTAGAAGGACTATTGGATGGGAGTAAGATCTTATCATGGACAATTATAATTCAAGAAGCATTTTATGGTAGAATTTAGGGTAGAATTTAGTCCACCTTCAGGTGATGTCAGGGGTGTGTGGCATATGCAAATGAGTTGTGCTAATGAGCTCTGGTGTCAAGCATGCGGGTTCAATGACGAGTCGAAGTTGATTGATAGACTGATACTTTCTGTGTAACAGATTCTTGAGAGTAATGCTGCCAATACATTGATACAATACTTTTAAGGCTTACTTCAAAAGGATTCCAAAGGATGGGGGTGAGGGGTAGCTCTCACACATAAACTATCATAAATGTCTACATTCTCATAGCGTTATCAGGACTCTGTCCTTGCTTTCCCCAGATGTGTCGTACTCCCTACTGGGAGTGTATGGGAAGGTGATGATTACTTCTTCTCAAGTTAGTTTCAGTTCTCACTACTTCTACTTTTCAGGCAATAAAGCAAGAAGGGGGAAGGGAAAGAATAACAAAGCTAACAAAGCTGGGTCCTTCATGATACTTCACAGACCAGGGTTAGGCAGGACCCTACAACAATCAATTATCAATGGAATTTCACCATGCTTGACATCTGGTACCTCTTTTTCTATGAAATGACCACTGATATGGGGTCTGTTGTTTCACCTTTTTTGGATGGGGACTGTTTGTGCATGTCACCAAGATTCCTGTTTCATTGTTTTGAGTAAATCTCAGTGCCAAAATCTCTGCCCACCAGTTGGCACTCCCTTTAAGCCACTCCAGAGGTAACAGGTCGGGTCCTAGTGCCTTCCCAGATTTCATTTGGAATATTAAAAAAAATAATTTCCAATACTATAACGGGGGGCACATCTCAAGCTTTGGAGTAAGGGCCATTTTAGCAGGTAGCTGATGTTGCAAATAAGGTCTTGAAATGTGCCTCTATCCCTATGAAGAAAGGTTGAAACGCTTGGGGCTCTTTAGCTTGGAGAAACATCGACTGCGGGGTGACATGATAGAGGTTTACAAGATTATGCATGGGATGGAGAAAGTAGAGAAAGAAGTCCTTTTCTCCCTTTCTCACAATGCAAGAACTCGTGGACATTCAATGAAATTGCTGAGCAGTCGGGTTAGAATGGATAAAAGGGTGATTAACATGTGGAATTCATTGCCACAGGAGGTGGTGGCGACTACAAGCAGAGCCAGCTTTAAGAGGGGATTGGATAAAAATATGGAGCAGAGGCCCATCAGTGGCTATTAGCCACAGTATATATATATCTGTGTGTGTGTGTGTATGTATATGTGTGTGTGTATGTATATATACACACACACACATATATTGACCACTGTGTGACACAGAGTGTTGGACTGGATGGGCCATTGGCCTAATCCAACATGGCTTCTCTTATGTTCTTATGCCTCTCAGCTAAAGTTGACAAGCCCAAGTCAAGAAATATCTGGGGACTTTGGAGGTGGAGCCAGGAGACATTGGGGTGGAGCCAGAAGCAAGGTGGTGACAAGCACAATTGAACTCCAAAGGGAGTTCTGGCCATCACATTTAAAGGGACTCTGCTGCTTTTAAATGCCTTCCCTCCATTGGAAATAATGAAGGCTAAGGGCACATTCTTTTGGGACTCATAGAATTGGATCCCTTGGTCCAATTCTTTGGAAACGTGGAGGGTATTTTCAGGAGAGGCATCAGATGCTCTTCTTCAAATTTGGTGCTTCTACTACCCCAAAAGCAGCCCCCAGGGCCCAGATACCCCCAGATCAATTCTCCATTATACCCTATGGGTTGGTCTCCATAGGGCAAGGGCGGGGAACTTTTTTCTGCCAAGGGCCATATAGATATTTATAACATCATTTGCGGGCCATAAAAAATTATCGGGTTTTAACCAATTTATTGATAGCATATGGTTACAAAACTTAATTTCCCTTCGTTGCTTCAATACTAACCCATATGACTTTTCAATCCCCCCTCCCTCCAATATAGACTTCCCCGAGGTTATAGATTCTAATTCAATACTAAAGATACATCTGACTAATCAAAATTTGTTATATAAATATTTCCCCCCCCCTTCTTGCTTCTTCGTTTCCCCCCCCCCCCATTATTACTAAAAAATTGTCCAATGTCTTCTTACATTCGACTCTTTCTCTATGTATTCTTTAAACTTCCTCCACTCTTTTTTAAATATCTCCAAATCATAGTCTCTTAATGTTCTAGTTAATTTATCCATTTCACTCCACGATAGAACTTTCATAGTCCAATCCCATTTATCCGGTATTTTTTCTTGCTTCCAAAGCTGCGCATACAATGTCCTAGCAGCTGATAGCAGGTACCAAATTAGAGTCCTATCTTCCTTTGGATATTTTTCTAATTGTAATCCAAGCAAAAATGTCTCTGCAATTTTCTTAAAGTCGTAACCCAATATTTTGGAGATTTCTTGTTGTATCATCTTCCAATACTCTTTCGCTTTTTCACATGTCCACCACATATGGAAGAAAGAACCTTCATGTTTTTTACACTTCCAACATCTATCCGACATTTTCTTGCTCATCTTAGACAATTTTTTCGGGGTCATATACCACCTGTACATCATCTTAAAACGATTTTCTTTTATGCTCTGACAAGTTGATATCTTCATTGAGTTCTTCCAAAGGTATTCCCATGCATCCATTTGTATTTCTCTATTCACATTGATTGCCCATTTGACCATTTGAGATTTTACTACTTCTTCTTCTGTAGACCATTTCAATAATAACTTATATACTTTTGATATCAATTTTTCATTATCACCAAGCAGGACCCTTTCCAATTCTGTTTGTTCTCGTCTAATTCCTTCCAATTTTATATCATTTTCCAACAAGCTTTTAATTTGTTGCATTTGAAACCAATCATATTTATTGTCTAGCTCTTCCGAAGATTTTAATTCAATTTTATCTCCTCGAATCTTGAGCAGTTGGTTATATGACATTTCTCTTTTATCGTCAGATTCAGCTGTTATTTTTATTACTTCTGCTGGCACTATCCACAGCGGTTTTCTCTCGTCCCCATATTTCTTATATTTTATCCAAGTACTTAGTAAAGTGTTTCTAACATAGTGGTGAGAGAAAAGACCATCCATTTTATTCTTCCCATAATACATATACGCGTGCCAGCCGAATTTATTTCCGTGAGCTTCTAACCATAAAGGTTTTTTATCTAACAGCATTATCCAATCTTTAATCCATGTCAAACAAACTGCATCATGATACAATCTTAGATCAGGAAGTTGAAAACCTCCTCTCTCTTTAGCATCTGTTAAAAACTTCATCTTTATTCTTGGTTTCTTTCCGGCCCATATAAAGTCGGAGATTTTCCTTTGCCATTTGTTAAATTGTTTTGCATCTTTTACAATCGGGATGGTTTGAAATAAATACATTATTCTTGGCAAAATACTCATTTGATTGCAGCTATCCTACCCAATAAGGACAAATTAAGCCTATTCCATTTCATCAAATCTTTGTCCATTTTGCACCACAGTTTTTCATAATTATTTTTGAATAAATCAATATTCTTCATTGTTATCTCTATTCCAAGGTATTTAACTTTGGTTGTGACTTCACAACCCGTCACCTCTTGTAGTTCTTTTATTTTATTTGGTTGCATATTTTTACATAAGAATTTTGATTTCTCTTTGTTTATATACAACCCTGCTAGTTCTCCATACTCTTTTATCTTGGCTAACAACAATGGTGACACTTGAATCGGATTCTCCAGTATAAACACTATATCGTCTGCAAAAGCTTTGTATTTATAAGAGAATCTTCTAAAAAATTATCAACTTAAAAAACAGTGCTCCATCGAGGGAGAATGATTCAGGCCAGCAAAATTAATGCAAATAACTGTTTTTCTATTTGAAGTCATGTGGGGAGAACCTAATCTGGCGCACACACACACACAAACCCAGCCCGCTGCCCTAGGCAAATGCATAGGTCCAGGGCTTTTTTGCAGAAAAAGCCCAGCAGGAACTCAGTAGCATATTAGACCACATCCCCTAATATTAGCATATTAGGTCACACCATCTGGGATAATCAAGTGCAAACTGAACTGTGACAGTAACTTTTCCAGGTCCTGCAGCAATTCTGGCCGGCCAGCCAGGCCCCAGGGAGACTGCCGCACAGAACATCTGGGCCCTGTGATCCCTGCCTGGCCCTGAGGAGGCTGCTGCACAGCGCAGCTGGGCCCCACGATCCTCACTGGCCAGCCAGGCCCCAGAGAGGCTGCCACATAACTCAGTTCAGTCCAGCAATCCTCGAGAGTCACACCAAGTGACCTCGAGGGCCATACACGGCCCTCAGGGCAGAGGTTCCCCACCCCTGCCATAGGGAATAATTTCCCTCTCCCCCCCTCCAACACTTTCTGGGGATTGGCAACCTTACTCTCAGCAATTACCAGAGCTATAAAAGGGGAGCGGGGGATCTAGTATTTAGCTTATTTGCAATCATATCCCCAATGATTTTTTTTAAAGATCTTTTGTTTGGAAGCCCAAATTAAACATTGTCATGAGGTAACCACGGCAGCTCTCTTTTTTTGTTTGTTTGCAATGAGCCTTCTAAATTCATGTCTCAGCAACAATATCCATTTGAGTATCCCTCTGTCATTGTGTAATTTGAATTGCCGGTGCATGTAGCGAGCTGCCCTTTTAAATGCCCTACAATCAGCATCAAACCAATTATCCTGCCTGCTCAAGCCATACGGATGCTTGGCCGAGCCATAAGACGCATATAATGGTTGAAACAGTTTTCTCAGTTCCCTCATTACAAATAAGTTCCTCTCCAGGGAAGAATACGGCGAGAATTTAGCTTTAAGTTGACAGGCTTTCAGGCTACTCTTTAAACAGTTTACTTCCTTTGTAATGTTATTCTTCCAGTGCACTGGCTGAAGTGGGGCAGGTGCCAGAACTCTGCAGAGGGAAATGAAGGAGAAACACATGGGTGCCCCTCATGAACTTTTAAACTCTTTTTTTTTGTCAAGTTTGTTTCCACAAAGAGGTTCTGGAACGCCATTCTGCCACCTTAAGAACATCAGAGAAGCCACGTTGGATCAGGCCGAAGGCACATCCAGTCCAACACTCTGTCACACAGTGGCCGAAAAACCCCCACACACCATCAGGAGGTCCATCAGTGAGGCCAGGACACCAGAAGCCCTCACCCTGTTGCCCCTCCCAAGCACAAAGAATACAGTGCATCACTCGCCCCAGACAGAAAGTTCCAACAATACGCTGTGGCTAATAGCCACTGATGGACCTCCACTTCATATGTTCATCCAGTCCCCTCTTGAAGCTGGCTATGCTTGCAGCTGCTACCACCTCCTATGGAATTGAATTCCACGTGTTAATCACCCTTTGGGTGAAGAAGTACTTCCTTTCATCCATTCTAACCCGACTGCTCACCAATGTCCTTGAGTGTCCATGAACTCTCATATTGTGAGAAAGGGAGACGAGTGCTTCTCTCTCTGCCTTTTCTATCCCATGCATAATCTTGTAAACCTCTATCATGTCATCCCGCAGTCGACATTTCTCCAAGCTAAAGAGCCCCAAGCGTTTTAACCTTTCTTCATAGGGAGAGTGTTCCAACCCTTTAATCATTCTAGTTGCTCTTTTCTGGACTTTTTCCAAAGCTATAATTACCGTTTTTGCATACAGCTAACCTCACAGTCATAATCCTGTTCCCTCTGCAGTATCCGGTCAGATTTCGCACCATCTGCGCCGGAGTTACAGGAAGTGCCGTGGCTTTTGCGCAGCAAACGTAAACCGCTAAACCCCAGTTTACGTTTGCTACGCAGAAGCTGCGGCACTTCCTGTAATTCCGGCGCAGATGGTGAGAAATCCGACCGGATGCTGCGGAGGGAACAGGATTGTGACTGTGAGGTAAGCTGTGTGTGAAAACGGTAAATGTCTTTTTTGGGGTGCAGTGACCAGAATTGTACGCAGTAGGGTTGCCAATCCCCAGGTGGGGGCGGGGGATCCCCCGGTTTGGAGGCCCTCCCCCCGCTTCAGGGTCATCAGAAAGCGGGGGGAGGAGAGGGAAATGTCTGCTGGGAACTCTGTTATTCCCTATGGAGATTTATTCCCATAGAAAATCATGGAGAATTGATCCATGGGTATCTGGGGCTTTGGAGGGGGCTGTTTTTTTTGAGGTAGAGGCACCAAATTTTCAGTATAGCATCTAGTGCCTCTCCCCAAATTGCCCCCCAAGTTTCATTAAGATTGGACCAGGGGGTCCAATTCTATGAGCCCCAAAAGAAGGTGCCCCTATCCTTCATTATTTCCTATGGAAGGAAGGAATTGAAAAGGTGTGCCGCCCCTTTAAATGTGATGGCCAGCGCTCCCTTTGGAGTTCAATTATGCTTGTCACAGCCTTTATCTTGGCTCCACTCCTAATGTTTCCTGGCTCCACACCCTAAGTCTCCTGGCTCCACCCCCAAAGTCCCCAGATATTTCTTGAATTGGACTTGGCAACCCTAGTACGCAGTACTCCTTCCCTAGGATTGCTGCCAGCTCTGTGTTGGAAAATACCTGGAGATTTTGGGGGTGGAGCTGGGAGAGGGTGGAGTTTGAGGAGGGGAGGGGCCTCAGCATGGCACAATACCATAGAGCCCACCCTTCAAAGCAGCCATTTTCTCCAGGGGAGCTGATGTCTGCCAGTTGGAGATCAATTGTAAAAGTGGGAGATCTCCAGGCCCAAACTATTGAACCCTCTTGGAGGCTGCCAACCCCAGCATTTCCCCAGAAAAAAAAAAAAGTCCTGGGTCTAAGTCTATGATGATTCTGGATTAACTGAAGAGAGATAGCAGATGGAAGAAGATGGCATTGTGAGGTATTTAATAGTAACTCTAAAGGAAAATGATCACTACCCATATATGTTGTTATCTCCAGTGAGTCCATCAGCTTGAACAAACAACGTGATACTGCAAAAAAACTCAATGACCTTGGTGCCACACTGATTAATACATGTAAAATCCCGCTTGGTGTTGATCCGTGGGGCAACCATGAACAATTGAGAGCTTAATGTTTGTAATCAGAGAGGGTAATCTCCGCGCCCCGTGGAGTAGAGCGGTAAAGCTGCAGTACTGCAGTCGGAGCCCTCTGCTCATGACTTGAGTTCGATCCCAGCAGAAGCTGGTTTGGGTAGCTGATTCGAGGTTGACTCAGCCTTCCATCCTTCCAAGGTCGGTAAAATTGTACCCAGCTTGCTGGGGTGGGGGGGAGTGTAGATGACTGGGGAAGGCAATGGCAAACCACCCCATAAAAGTCTGCCGTGAAAACGTTGTGAAAGCAACGTCACCCCAGAGTCGAAAACAACTGGTGCTTGCACAGGAGACTACCTTTTCACTTATTAATCTCTTCCTGGCACTGTTGATTTTAATATCTTTCGAGCTTTTTGGCTCTAGGACTGTTGGGTTTCTGATGCAATTTCACTTCCTGTTGTCATGAGTTAATTAAATGTTTGTATATGCATGCTGATGTTTAGCCAGTGAGTAGGTAGAGCCAATAAGAATGCGTGCACGTACTTCCCGCCAAAGCTAGGTGTCAATATGCATAGTGACCAGTGAGGGAGAGCCCTAATAGGCTAATCCATATATTTGGGTGGTGGTCTAGGGGAAACCATTTGGTCAGTTTTATTGTCCTTTGTGTAAAGCCCTTAGATCTCCATGCAGTTGAAGTTAGGACTCCAGAGAGTCGAGATGTAGCCTAGAAGCTAGAAAGGATACTGAATCCTTCTTTGTTTTCTAGAAATCCCAAGTCATACCTTTCCTCATTAGAAAAGTAAACTACTTTTATTCTTAAGCTAAACCATGTGCCTGGTTGCTTTTTGTGGTTATCTCCACGTTACTCCTTGAAACTTTTAAAGGAAAGTTCTTCTTACATTTGTTTGTTTTAATTTACTTGGCCACTCTGCAAACAGGGCTCAGGGAGGCTTACATCCGCTTGTTAAATACAATTTATAACTAAAAATACATTAAAACCATTCGTCAAAAAGTAGTACTAAGTAACAGTGTTCCCTGTAAGCTGAGTTAGCGTGAGCTAGCTCACAGGTTTTTAGCCTCCAGCTCGCACATTTTTGTCTTAGCTCAGGAAGGATGGCCCCAGAGCACACTAATTTCTGCAGTAGTTCACAACTTTAATGTCAGGAGCCCACAAAGTAGAATTTTTGCTCACAAGTCTCTGCAGCTTAGAGGGAACATTGTTAAGCAATCAAAAGGTAAAGGTAGTCCCCTGTGCAAGCACCAGTTGTTTCCAACTCTGGGGTGACGTTGCTTTTACCACGTTTTCACGGGAGACTTTTTACGGGGTGGTTTTCCATGGCCTTCCCCAGTCCTCTACACTTTCCCCCCAGCAAGCTGGGGACTCATTTGACTGACCTCGAAAGGATGGAAGGCTGAGTCAACCTCGAGCCGGCTACCTGAACCCAGCTTCTGCCGGGTTCGAACTTAGGTCGTGAGCAGAGCTTAGGACTGCAGTACTGCAGCTTGACCACTCTGTGCCACGGGGCTCTTTGTTAAGCAATACTATGTCCTATATCCAAGATGACAGATAATTTCAGTATCCACCAGCCCCCTAGCTGAAGGGGAAATGGAGAAAAAGGGGGAGGTGGGAGTATGAGAATGCCAGACCATTGATGTCATCAACCAAATGCCTGGGGGGGACATCTCTGCCTTGCGAGCCCTTTTGAAAGGTAATAAATCCCGGAGGGCACAGATGCTCTCTGGCAGAGAGTTCCAACTTGCAGGGGCCAGGACCAAAAAGGCCCTGGCTCTAATTAAGGACAGCCCTATTTCTTTCAGGTCAGGGACCACCAGAAGGTTATTCCTAGAGTATTTTTTTTAAAAAAAATTACTAGAGCATCTTTCTTTTTCCAGGTGCATATTGAAAGATGTGGCCCTGAAGATACGTTTCACCAGTCAAAGACTGCACCATTAATATCACCCGCCAAAAGGAGTGCAACTGGTGGGTACAACTTTCCAGCTTTCTGGCTACAGATGTTCAGTTTGCCCCAATATTGATCTATGTGTG
Organism: Heteronotia binoei; assembly: GCF_032191835.1. Taxonomy (NCBI): domain Eukaryota; kingdom Metazoa; phylum Chordata; class Lepidosauria; order Squamata; family Gekkonidae; genus Heteronotia; species Heteronotia binoei. Next base: position 122,654,291 of record NC_083229.1, read on the forward strand.
GCTGGAGGAATAGATAAGATAAGAAAGAGTTCATAATTGCAGAAGTCAAGCCGTCACATAAGGCAATTCACTCAGTAGCATTGTAACGCTGACCAGGAAACTGGTAGAGATCGAACAGGCAATTCCTGCAGAGGGGTGTCCTAGTTTGGTTGTTTCGAAAGCCTCAAAAGAAGAAGTGGCGAGGCCAGAAAATAGACTTCGCTAAGCTGCTAGGTTTCTTGTATTCTTGCATTGTAATTGGCTGGAAATGTCCTAACCTTTTGTGAACCCACTCTATTTCACCATCCCTTATGTCCCAAGAGAGGATTTTCGGTTTCTGTTGATATTCAGTCAATCATTCTTCTTCTTTGTCATCTTCTAGGCATGGAACGGGGGCACTTGTGGATTTGAATGAGGAGGCACTTGTGAGTTTCCTGCATTGTGCAGGGGGTTGGACTAGAGGACACTGGAGGTCCCTTTCAACTCTATGATTCTATGATTCTCAAAGGTCTTTTTCGCACTCACCTCCAGCCGGCGCGACCCCCCTCTTCACCGTGCAGGATCTGCGCGGATTTCGCACTAAATGCCGCGGAGCAGCCTTTTGCACCGGAAACTCCCGTCGCAAAAGCCGCGCAAATGCCAAACTGCTTTTTGGCGATTTACGTTTGAGCGGCTTTTGCGACGGGAGTTTCCGGCGCAAAAGGCTGCTCCGCGGCATTTAGTGCGAAATCCGCGCAGATCCTGCGCGGTGAAGAGGGGGGTTGCGCCGGCTGGAGGTGAGTGCGAAAACGACCAAATAGAATAGTTACATCTGGATCCAGTCCACAAGAATGTCAGTATATGCAAAGCCAAGCAGATTCTATGCACATGCTGGGAAAGTGAAAGTAACAGAACTGCCAGGTAGATCATCTAAGTGACAGAAGGTGGCTGGTTGCCAGATTGCATCAGCCTGGGCAATGTCAGCATGACTCAGCAGCAAGTTGATTGGTTACCTGGGTGGACCTTGTGTATAAGTGTACAAAGACACTTTACTGTGTGTGGGATATGTATGGTGGTGTTGCAGCGGAGCATTCTGTCGGTTTGGAGAGTGGAGGTGTAAATAAATTGTATATAGTGGTTTTAACACTACTGTGTGAAAGCCTTCATTCTTTGCGTCACTAAAGACCACCCTCACTAAGCACAGGCGCATCAACTCCTACTCCCTACTCCCATATAAAACCATGCATCATAGGCTTGATTTGAACCTGAGAGCAGGGAGTTTAGGGTTGCCGTCTCTGGGTAGAGAAATACATAGCGATGCCTTAGAAGAGTGGCATTTGGGGAGGGGAGGGAGGGGATATTATGCCATACAGTCCACCTCCCAGAGCCTCCATTTTCTCTCAGAGAACTGATCTGTATCACCTAAAGATCAATTGTAATCCCAGGAGATCTCCAACCACCATCTGGCACTCCTCAATTGGAGATCAAAACATTACAGATGAAGAAATCAAAAGTCATCCTTGTCTTTAGGATTCCCTAAGTTGGGAAATATAGCCAGCTTCAAGAGGGGATTGGATACACATATGGAGCAAAGGTCCATCAGTGGCTATTAACCACAGGGTATTGTTGGAACTGTCTGGGTCAGTGATGCTCTGTCTTCTTGGTGCTTGTGGGGGGGGCACAGTGTGAGGACATCTAGTGTCCTGGCCCCACTGATGGAGCTCCTGATGGCACCTGGTTTTTCTGGCCACTGTGTGACACAGAGTGTTGGACTGGATGGGCCATTGCCCTAATTCAACATGGCTTCTCTTATGTTCTTAAATACCTGGAGATTTTGGGGGTGGAGTCTGAGGCGGGCAGGGTTTGGGAAGGGGAGGGCTTCAGTAGAGTATAATGCCGTACACTCCAACCTTACAAGGAGCCAAGGGAAACCCCAGAATGACAGCTCATTTCCAGACTACAGAGATCAGCTCTCCTGGAGAGAATGGATGTTTTGGAAGGTGGAGTCTATGGTATTGTACTCAGGGTTTTTTTTGTAGCAGGAAAAGGAGAGCCAGTTTGGTGTAGTGGTTAAGTGCTCGGACTCTTATCTGGGAGAACCGGGTTTGATTCCCCACTCCTCCACTTGCACCTGCTGCAATGGCCTTGGGTGAGCCATAGCTCTTGCAGAGGTTGTCTTTGAAAGGGTAGCTGCTGTGAGAGCCCTCTCAGCCCCGCCCACCTCACAGGGTGTCTGTTGTGGGGGGAGAAGATACAGGAGATTGTAAGCCACTCTGAGTCTCTGGTTCAGAGAGGTGGGGTATAAATCTGCAATTCTCCTTCCTTCCTTCCTTCCTTCCTTCCTTCCTTCCTTCCTTCCTTCCTTCCTTCCTTCCTTCCTTCCTTCCTTCCTTCCTTCCTTCCTTCCTTCCTTCCTTCCTTCCTTCCTTCCTTCCTTCCTTCCCTTTCAGAGTTGCACTGTAGCATCACAGCATCACTAAGTAAGGGAAAATGAAAGGGGGATCCAGGCCGTAGGGGATCGTCACAATTGCTGTCATATCTGTCCTTCTACAGCCTGCTCTTCTATCAGCTTTATATGAGGGATATCTATGTATATCTATGTTTTATGTGAGAACCTATTTGGTGAAGTGGTTAAGTGTGCGGACTCTTATCTGGGAGAACCGGGTTTGATTCCCCACTCCTCCACTTGCAGCTGCAGGAATGGCCTTGGGTCAGCCATAGCTCTGGCAGGGGTTGTCCTTGAAAGGGCAGCTGCTGTGAGAGCCCACTCCAGCCCCACCCACCTCACAGGGTGTCTGTTGTGGGGGGAGAAGATAAAGGAGATTGTGAGCTGCTCTGAGTCTCTGATTTAGAGAGAAGGGCAGGGTATAAATCTGCAATTCTTATTCTTCTTCTTCTTCTCATATTAGGCCACACATCCCTGATGTAGCCAATCCTCCAAAGGCTTATGGTAGGCCCTGTAGTAAGATCCCTGGAAACTCTTGGAGGACTGACTACATCAAGGATGTGTGGCCAATATGCAAATGAGTTCCTGCTACAAAAAAAGCCCTGATCGTACTCCATTGAGCTCCCTCTCCTCCCCCGGCTCCACTCTCCAAATCTCCAGGAATTTCCCAACCTCGATCTGCCAACCCTCCCATCCACCCGCCTCCCAGTGGCCAGGGAGAACCTGGCTAGGAAGAACATCTGCATGCACATCTGTGTTTAGTTGGGTGTGCGTTTCACATGAGCCCCGTGGCATAGAGTGGTAAAGCTGCAGTCCTGCAGTCCAAGCTCTGCTCACGACCTGAGTTAGATCCCCGGAGGAAGCTGGATTTTCAGGTAGCTGGCTCGAGGTTGACTCAGCCTTCCATCCTTCCCAGGTCGGTCAAATGAGTCCCCAGCTTGCTGGGGGGGGGGGAAGTGTAGAGGACTGGGGAAGGCAATGGCAAACCGCCCCATAAAAAGTCTGCCGTGAAAGCGACGTCACCCCGGAGTCGGAAACGACTGGTGCTTGCACAGGGGACTTCCTTTACCTTTACGCTCTTGGAAAGAGCCCCGTGGCGCAGAGTGGTAAAGCTGCAGTACTCCAGTCAGAACTCTCTGCTCACGACCTGAGTTCGATCCAAGTGGAAGCTGGTTCAGGAAACCGGTTCCAGGTTGACTCAACCTTCCATTCTTCCAAGATCAGTCAAATGAGTCCCCAGCTTGCTGGGGGGAAAGCGTAGATGACTGGGGAAGGCAATGGCAAACCGCCCCATAAAAAGTCTGCTGTGAAAACGTGAAAGCAACGTCACCCCAGAGTCGGAAACGACTGTTGCTTGCACAGAGGACCTTTCCTTTTTCCTTCACATGGGAGGGGAATAGAACATGCAAACTTTTTTGCCGTGACAACTGCCCCACCACAACATAGCGAAGAAAAAAATATTAAGCCGTACGCAAACTGATGCCTGCAATATGGAATGTGTCAAAATGGCCGCCACACCTGGAAAGGGAGCATTATTTATGCACTCTTTGCTCATAATCAATAGCGTAAGGGGAAAGGTTTTCTAACACAATAGGGGGAAATTAACAGCGATCATAAATCCATCCGTCCCACTAAACCTAAGGATTTATAGGGGTTAATGAACTTGTCCTGTTCCTCAGTACATAAAACGCATCCCTTTGGTGGCTGTGGTACCATTTCTTAATTAGGGACCCACAAAAGTGCCATGGAAGTGTACATAATTTATTCTCATCATATTGTTGAACTGGGAATGTTGCCAATGAACAATACATCTTATTCTGGATGGGAAGGGGGGGGGGGAAGAATACTTTTGAGTTTGATGACAGAGACCTATTCTTTAAACTGGCACGCTTATAAATCTAAATTAGTGCGAAAGGCAAAGCTGGTGTAATTTTTAATCAGTCCTTCAGTGGCCGGGTTAGGCAGAGGCCTTCAAACAGTGATCACTTCATACGGCAAAGCGAATGAAAGCCTTTAACAACCAGCCCCCCGCATGCCTCGTTGTCAATCTACCCCTTTCTGCGTGTGCGTTAGAAACAATTGGCGCTTCTCTCGAGCCGTGATTGTTTGGTTCGTTTCGAAAAGGTGAACGGGATGTTTGAAGAAAACGGATCTCGCTTCATTGAGGCTAAGGATTTCCACTGCCAGTCATCATCCCCCCCCCCCCCCCAAAAAAGAAATTCTAGTTGTGAATTCGGGATGTGTGTGAACCAGAAGCACCTCCTCTGTCAAGATGTCCAAGCTTTTGGAAAGCGTAGTGCATTTTTTGTAGCAGGAACTCCTTTACGTATTAGGGCACATATCCCTGATGTAGCCAATCCTCCAAGAGCTTACAGTAGGCCCTGTACTAAGAGCCCTGTAAGCTCTTGAAGGATTGGCTACAAAAGAGGGGTGCGGCCTAATATGAAAAGGAGTTCCTGCTACAATAAAAGTCCTTATCCGTTTGATTTCTGGTAGTGTGACCACTATGTCATCTGGGAAAGGAACTCAGTTCAATCTTTCCCTGTCTCCTATTTATTTGCAGTGCTTACAAAGCACCAGGAATCTATTTCCTGTACATATTCTGATAATCAGGGCTTTTTTGATAGAAAAAGCCCAGCAGGAAGTTGTTTGCATATTAGGCCACACCCCCGACATCACCATTGTTACACAGCAGAAACTCATGTGCTTATTAGGCCACACCCCCCGGCACCAAGCCAGCTGGAACTGCATTCCTGCTCATAATCAACATTTGCCTTCCTTTCCAGACAAGACTCAAGAATGCTCGCCACAAAGAGCTTAATCTTTATTGTATTATTATTTACTATTATTTCTTTGACTTAATGAATCACCCCATCCCGGCCAAAGCCGGGCTCTGGGCGATGTACAGCACTAGATAAAACAATAAAGAAAACCAGATCTCAGATAAAAGCAGGCTTCAGCCTCGATGGCGTCTTCTCCAGTCGCTGCAGGTCTATATTTGGACGTTGCAACAACCCATGATTTGAAGCTGTGGCATGAATAGAACCTATCTGATCTTGCAGAAAGGGGGTCTTAGATATTAGCAGGTTCCAGAATATTATCAATATCAGCTTCAAGAAACAAAAATGATGCCAGGGTAACAAGTCTCAGAGCAACAGCCAAAGACTGGGCCTCATCAGTTCTCATCTTCAGACCTAAACGCGTGCACTTCTCAGGAGGAAACATGGCGTGGTCTTAGGGTTGCCACCCAGTGGGAGATGGGAGGCGTGGATTCACCACCGATGCACTCAGTAAGAGGAGATGGGCAGTCCCACCATCTGTGAAAGACAGAGCATCTTGAGGCAAATAAAAGACAATTAAAAAGATAAACGTAGTCCCCTGTGCAACCACCAGTCATTTCTGACTCTGGGGTGATGTCGCATCACGTTTTCATGGCAGATTTTTTATGGGGTGATTTGCCATTGCCTTCCCTAGTCATCTATGCTTTCCCCCCAGCAACCTGGGTACTCAAAAGCACCAGTCGTTTCCAACTCTGGGGTGATGTCACATCACAACCTTTTCACGACAGACTTTTTGTTATGGAGTGGTTTGCCCTTGCCTTCCCCAGTCATCTACGCTTTCCCCCCAGCAAGCTGGGGACTCATTTGACTGATTTTGGAAGGATGGAAGGCTGAGTCAACCTGGAGCCGGTTTCCTGAACCAGCTTCCACTTGGATCGACCTCGGAAGTATGGAAGTCTTTTTAGGGCAGAAAGGCATTATAGATTTTCAGGACTTTCTTTTGAGCAGGAATGCACAAGAAAGCAGTTCTGGCTGGTTTGACATCAGGGGTATGTGGCCTAATATGCAAATGAGTCCCCACTGGGCTTTTTCTACAAAGAAGACCTGTGTGAAACAATGGTGCCATCAGGGGTGTGTGGCCTAATATGCAAATGAGTCCCTGCTGGGCTTTTTCTACAAAGAAGCCCTGTGTGAAACAATGGTGCCATCAGGGGGCGTGGCCTAATATGCAAATGGTTCCTGCTGGACTTTTTCTACAAAGAAGACCTGTGTGAAACAATGGTGCCATCAGGGGGTGTGGCCTAATATGTAAATGAGTCCCTGCTGGGCTTTTTTCTTTAAAAAGCCCTGTGTGAAACAATGGCGCCATCAGGGGGTATGGCATAATATGCAAATTAGTCCCTGCTGGGCTGTTTCTACAACCCCCCTGTAGATATTCGAAGTGTATGCTTGTTTTTACAACCAAACATCGCCTTCTCTTGTCAGACAAAAGGGTGGCTTGGTAAAGCAAACAAATAAAATGAGACCCAATGCTCAAGTCGTTCGCGGAACAGACAGCCCATCCGTAAGTAAAAAATAACTATTTCTGCTCCTCATTCTTCTGTCATCAGACACTTTCAGTCAATGCAGCGGGATACACATAAATCGCCGGGAGCTGGAGCTGAGGATGAATGAGTACATTCCACGGATATAAAAGGGCTTTGAGCTGATATATTATATCCAGCCTCCGTGTGACCATGAAGCTTCTGAAAGTGGAGATATTAATACATAGCAGAGAGAGGGGAGAGAATCCAGATGCTTCTTTCTGTCTAGCAAAAAAAAAAAAAAGACCAATAAAAAGATTGTTTATGTTTTTCAATTTAATTGCTTGTAAAACCAAATCAATATTAATCATCCTGGCTGGCAAAGAGGTAAGTGGCGTCGAGGAGTCCTGCCGTAGAAACCGCAAAGCCGGCATTAAATTCCTACAGCTGCGAGCCTGAGAGCGGTCAGGGCCAATCTGAAAATCCATTTGAGTTCCTCTGATATGCATATGCTTACAGCTTGCTTTTCAAATAAATCTGATTGACGTTTTTTTTTTTTTTTTTGGTGGGATGCAAACGTTTTCCCATCTGGCGGATTGTTTCTAAAAACTCATTTGCTCTGATTTACCGATGCTAGCGAAACACCGGTTGGAATAGCTGAAGACTGAGATTTTGGAATTTGGAATTCCCTCACCCACCCACCCGCCCTCACCTACACTGAAATCTGCTTCTCCTATTTAGGAAATGATTGATTTATGTTTTAAATCTAATTTGTCCGATTTTATTGGGTTATGGTTTGGGGTTTTTGCAAAATGCCGAGTCTACTTTTAAAGGCTTGAGCTTGTTGAGTCCAGGAGTTTAAAACATATACCATTTAGAGAAGGGTTTTGTTATTAAAGGAAGAGCCCCGTGGCGCAGAGTGGTAAAGCTGCAGTACTGCAGTCCTAAGCTCTGCTCACGACCTGAGTTCGATCCCGGCGGAAGCTGGGTTTAGGTAGCTGGCTCCAGGTTGACTCAGCCTTCCATCCTTCTGAGGTTGGTAAAATGAGTACCCAGCTTGCTGGGGGGGAAGTGTAGATGACTTGGGAAGGCAATGGCAAACCACCCCATAAAAAGTTCGCCGTGAAAACGTTGTGAAAGCAACATCACTCCAGAGTCAGAAATGACTGGTGCTACCTTTACCTTTTTGAAGAGCCCCTTGGCGCAGAGGGGTAAAGCTGCAGTACTGCAGTCCTAAGCTCTTCTCACAATCTGAGTTTGATCCTGGCGGAAGCTGGGTTCAGGCAGCTGGCTCGAGGTTGACTCAGCCTTCCCTCCTTCCGAGGTCAGTAAAATGAGTACCCAGCTTGCTGGGGGGGGGGAGGGTAGATAACTGGGGAAGGCCATGACAAACCACCCTATAAAAAGTCTGCCGTGAAAACATTGCGAAAGCTTGCACAGAAGACTACCTTTACCTTTTTTTTTTAGTTATTGAATTTCTTTCCCATGAAGCTGATCCAAATATCAGGAAACCTTTCTTATCATTGAGTATCAGATCACTGTTTGTCCCCTCTGGATTATTTCCCCCCCCCCTTGGGTAGGTTGGCAGCAACCTCTAGAGAAGATGCTCGAGGTGCACTTCTAGCAGAAAGAACACAGAGAGCTCAATTAGAAGTTTTCAAACTTTCTACCTTGTTTTTCATTTTATTTAGTTACTTCATTTATACCCTGGCTCTCTCCACAAGAGGGACTTGAAGCAGTTTACATGAAGCTCCCAGTTTGGTGTTATGGTTAAATGTGCGGATTCTTATCTGGGAGAACCCAGTTTGATTCCCCACTCCTCCGCTTGCAGCTACTGGATTGGCCTTGGGTCAGCCATCGCTCTCACAAGGGTTGTACTTGAAAGAGCAGCTTCTGGGGGAGCACTCTCTCAGCTCCACCTGCCTCACAGGGTGTTTGTTATGGGGGAGAAAGTAAAGGAGATTGTGAGCTGCTGTGAGACTCTGAGATTCAGAGTGTAGGGTGGGATACAAATCCATCATCATCATCATCTTCTTCTTCTCTGGACCATCATTCCATCAAGGTCAGGACTGTCTACTCCGACTGGCTTTCCAGGGGCTCTGCAGCTTCCAAATCAAACTAATCCAATGGACACATCATCGGTGATGTGCAGCCCACTCTGAACGGTGAGTAGTAAATATTTACTTACTAACAGACACACCCACATAACCTAGAGCAGCTTCTTACCATATTTGGCGAGGCCACTTAACAGTCATTTAAAGATTTTAAGTGATTTATGTTTCTAAGATTTGATGAGCTCCTTTGCGGGCTCATTTTACTCCACATCGGCATTGGTGTGGGGACTGGGAATGGAAGAGATTGCAGGCATTTCACAATTAGAAACTGTGGGGGTGGGGAGGAACAGGCTTGCATTGTGATGATGTACGGCATAACTTCCTGCACAAAACAGAAGTGGTGTCATCACATTAAGAACATAAGAGAAGCCATGTTGGATCAGGCCAATGGCCCATCCAGTCCAACACTCTGTGTCACATAAGAACATAAGAGAGGCCATGTTGGATCAGGCCTATGGCCCATCCAGTCCAACACTCTGTGTCACATAAGAACATAAGAGAAGCCATGTTGGATCAGGCCAATGGCCCATCCAGTCCAACACTCTGTGTCACATAAGAACATAAGAGAGGCCATGTTGGATCAGGCCTATGGCCCATCCAGTCCAACACTCTGTGTCACATAAGAACATAAGAGAAGCCATGTTGGATCAGGCCAATGGCCCATCCAGTCCAACACTCTGTGTCACACAGTGGCCAATGTATGTGTGTGTGTGTGTATATGTACACACACACACACACACATATCTCCATAGGCTTGGAATAAGAGGGAAGGACGGCAAGAGTATCGTGGGCTGAGAACAGCAGCATCCCCTTCAAGCTGAAGGACAAGAGCCAACTTAGCAACATACATCACCGCAAATGCCCAACGCCTAGGACCGTTCCACACCTCTGTCCTCATGACCTGGCCATCTAACTATAGGCATTCTGACAATTATCCATGAAGGTTTCATCTGGAGGGTAATATCCGAACGACGTGTTCCTTGGGTGTGAAGCCTTGGCGCAGCAGAAGGGCAATCGAGGGACAGGCGTATTTCGATCAAACCTCACATAACCTGCCTCAAGTGTTTTAACCTTTCTTCATTGGAGCAATGCTCTGGGATTCACTGGAATCTTTCCCTAAAGCGATGACATCAGATCTATTTATTGCACCGGAAGTGATGTCACATGTCGGCACACTAGCAACCACCCCTCCAATTTTCCCTAACAGCCTGCACGTTAGAGTTTCCATTCTCCTGTCCCCCCCCCAGCAGAAGTTCCTCTGATTTTGAGCCTCCAACCTGCCAGCACAGAGATAGCCTGTGGGGGGAGCCCCGCCCCCAAAGAGCTCCATCCTTGCCTGATGTGCCAAGCATGATGACATCACTGGGAAGTGACATCAGCACACTGGCCATGTCACCTGAGGTATGCTCTAGGAGTTGGGTAAAAAAAAAACTCTATGGTGCCATACAGTTTTTATCCAAATGCTAGAGTGCCCCCCAGGTGATGTGCCCGGTGTGATGTCGTCCCCTGTTGGCAGCCAGGTAAGACCTGTCAACCCTTCTGCACATAACTCTCCACCTGATGGCATTCGCACCATGAGGGACCTAGGACAGTTTTGCAGGGCATGCATAACAGAGATGTTCCACCAGCCTTACAATGGAGGACAGCAAGGACCCCCGTCATATATAGCCCTTGTTCTGCCCCTCATGGGGGGGCAGAGAGATATACTGAACATCAGCAACAATGTAGACGGTTATTTTAAAGGTTTTATACTCTTAATGGATTATTATGTATAAATTAATGTATTGTATTTTGACTGCAAGAAGAGCCAATCAGTCCTAAGGGAAATCAACCCAGAGTGTTCCCTGGAAGGTCAGATGCTGAAGCTGAAGCTCAAATACTTTGGTCACCAAATGAGAAGGGAGCCCTCCCTGGAGAAGATCCTGATGCTGGGAAAGACAGAAGGCAAAAGAAGAAGGGGGCGGCAAAGGATGAGATGGCTGGACAGTGTTACTGATGTAACAAACACGAATTTGAGCCGACTTCGGAGGATGGTGGAAGACAGGAGGGCCTGGCGTGACTTTGTCCATGGGGTTGCAAAGAGTCGGACTCGACTGTGTGACTGAACAACAGCATTTTGACTATGGTGTACACCGCCTTGAGCCCTCCAAGGGGAGGATGGTTTATAAATCAAGAGCTGGGGACTCCAAGTGCTGCTTTGTTTTTCACTGCTATGAGCCTGAGTGGGTGGGAGGAGAGGCCCCTAGATTGCACAGGCTGCAAGGGCAACTAGAGTCCTTTCGGGTTGGGGAGGGAGGGAGGAGGGCGGCCAGGGCATGTCTCCCCCAGCCAGCATGTACAAGTTGTGCACGTTCCCTGCTGCTCCTGGTGGGAAAGGGCACAGAAAAGCAGGGAAATGGGGAGGGAGTGCAGAGATACAAATCAGCCTCCTTTTGAACTTCGGAACTGGAAGTTGATCACTGCAGGCTGAGCTCCAGGAAAGGTAGAAGGGGCATCAGAGCTTTCATGTAATTTAAATCACACTGGAAGGGGAATGGAAAGGGGTGGCACCCACCTTCTCCAGCTTCTTGCTCTCACCCTCACGGCCTCCCCTTAGGCTTCCCAATCCCCAGGTCCCAGTGGGGGATCTCCCAGTTTTGCAGGGTTCCCCCTGCCCCCAGCCAGCTGGCCGGTGGGGGAAGCCCTGCCCCCACAGCCACCATGCACCTCTAGATCTCTGGCAGGTTTAGAAACCTACAAAGAGGTCCTATTTCAAAATGTGTGTGTGCCTTTAAATAAGAACAGGAAGCAGGAAGTACTTCATGGGGAAGGGTCAGCAGTACAGTCCCTCGATTTGTTTTGCTTTCATTTCAGAGCGTGTGTTTGTGTGAGAGAGAGCAGCATAGCCCCTGTTCTTTTCAGATGTCCTTGTGGAGGAACCAGACCCAGTAAGTGTTTGGGTGTGAGACAAAGAGGGTTACCAGTCTCCAGGTCTGGAGCCCCCCCTTCCTTTAGGGTCATCAGAAAGCAGGGGGGAGGGAAATGTCTACTGGGCAATTATTCCCTATGGAGAACGATTCCCATAGGGAATAATGGGGAATTGATCTGCGGGTATCTGGGGCTCTGGGGGGGCCTGTTTTTTGGATTATAGCATCTAGTGCCTCTCCCCAAAATACCCCCCAAGTTTCGAAATGATTGGACCAGGGGGTCCAATTCTACGAACCCCAAAAGAAGGTGCCCCTATCCTTCAGTATTTCCTAGGAAGGCATTTATAAAGGTGCGCTGTTCTTTTAAATGCGACGGCCAGAACTCCCTTGGAGTTCAATTATGCTTGTTACAACCTTGTTCCTGGCTCCACCCCAATGTCTCCTGGCTCCACCTCCAATGTCTCCTGGCTCCACCTCCAATGTCTCCTGGCTCCACCCCAATGTCTCCTGGCTCCACCCCCAAAGTCCCCAGATATTTCTTGAATTGGACTTGGCAACCCTACTCCCCTCCTACAACCCCCCATAGTCCCCTCCCTCTTAGGCACTTAGCTATGGGGGTGATTCGGCCCAAGACACTGCCATCAGTAGGGACTAACAAAAGCCTCCCCATAGTCGCTGTGAGCCCCGCCCGCCACTTCTGTTGCCAAGCAAGCAAGAGAAAAGGGGCAGGGAGCGTTGACGTTAGGGAACCGTATTGAAACTCTGAAAGTGCAAGATCTGGCTCGAGGCCTGGATTGATTTGTCAAGCCTCCCGAGGACGTTTGGCTGCTTAATCTGGCTCTCTTCAATTACATCCAGAGTGGATGGGGGGAAGTGATAGCACACCGCCTGTTACTATTCCTCAACAATAGATGGCATGCAGAATATGTCACTCGAAATGTGTTTTCACCTTCTGCAGAGAGCTCTGGCTACCTTTGAAGGGTAAATGAAACAAAATGAAAAAAATCACTCGGCACAGGTATCTGTGACCTAGCTATGGGATGGGGCAGAGAAGTCACCATTGGGCCAAACTGCAGCTTGGGAGCCACATGTGGCTCTTTCAGTCATGTTATGTGGCTCTCAAAGCCCCCAGCCCCCCACTACCCCATTGGTCAGCTTGGAGAAGGTCTTTCTCTCCTTAAATCACTTTTCCAATTCAAGCCAGCTGGAGGCTGGAAGAAGGCGTTTTAAGTTAAAGTTGATTTCTCTCCACCTATCCCTCCCCATATAGTTTCTTTCCTTCCTTCCTTCCTTCCTTCCTTTCTTTCTTTCTTTCTTTCTTTCTTTCTTTCTTTCTTTCTTTCTTTCTTTCTTTCTTTCTTTCTTTCTTCCCTCCTTCCTTCCCTTCCTCCCTCCCTTTCTTTCTATCTTCACTCCTTCCTTCCTTCCTTCCCTCCTTCCCTTCCTCCCTTCTTTCCTCCCTTCCTCTCTCCCTTTCTTTCTATCTTCACTCCTTCCTTCCTTCCCTCCTTCCCTTCCTCCCTTCTTTCCTCCCTTCCTCTCTCCCTTCCTTCCTTCCTCCCTCCCTCCCTTCTCTCCTTCCTCCCTTCTCTCCTTCCTCCCTTCTCTCCTTCCTCCCTCCCTCCCTCCCTCCCTCCCTCCCTTCCTTCCTTCCTTCCTTCCTTCCTTCCTTCCTTCCTTCCTTCCTTCCTCCCTCCCTCCCTCCCTTCCTCTCTCCCTTCCTTCCTTCCTCCCTCCCTCCCTTCTCTCCTTCCTCCCTTCCTTCCTCCCTTCTTTACTTCCTCCCTCCCTCCCTCCCTTCCTTCCTTCCCTCCCTCCCCTCCTTCCTCCCTCCCTCCCTCCCTCCCTTCCTTCCTTCCCTTCCCCTCCCCTCTCCCTCCAACATCTGACATGCATGTCTTGCAGCTCTCAAACGTTCAACATTTATTCTATGTGGCTCCTATGCAAGTGAGTTCGGCAAGCCCTGCTGCAGAATATACGGCGCTATTGACTTCCTTCTGCATGCAGTGCCTCCAGATTAGCCGGTGTTCTTTTCCACAGTCTGTTCTAAGCTCCTCTTTCTGTAGCCCTAGTGCTCCATGAGAGGCAGAAGATCTCCGTAGGAATAAGAGGGAAGGATGGCAAGAGTATCGTGGGCTGAGAACAGCATCATCCCTTTCAAGCTTAAGGACAAGAGCCAACTTAGTCACATACATCACCGCAAATGCCCAACGCATGGGACCATTCCACACCTCTGTCCTCATTACCTGGCCATCTAACCGTAGGCATTCTGACAACCATCCATGAAGGTTTCATCTGAAGGATAATATCCAAACGACGTGTTCCTTGGGTGTGAAGCCTTGGGGCAGCAGAAGGGCAATCGAGGGACAGACGTATTTCGATCAAACCTCACATAACCAGCATGCTCGTGTGTAAAGCAAAAGAATGGCTCCCCAAACAGGAGCAGTAAAGGAGAATTTAATTAGAACTCTGGCAACCAAAGGATAGATTTGATGGCACCAGCCTCTGCTAAATTGGGCTTCACCTTTCTTCTCCGCATAAGAGGGTTTCGGTTTTAAATCCAAGCACTTCTTGGCACTGTCCTTCATGAACGCTGCATGGGTTGTCCCGCCAAGACCAAATGTGGTTTAGCTTAATTAAACAGAGCTTCTGCACAGCTAGGAGCCCATTTTCTCCATGCGCATAGTCAGTTCAGATGCGGAAAGCACAGGAAGGAAACAGCTAAGGTTGCCAGGTCCAATTCAAGAAATATCTGGAGACTTTGGGGTTGGAGCTAGGAGACATTGGGAGTACGGTTGTGACAAGCATTATTGAACTCCAAAGGGACTTTTGGCCAACATATTTAAAGGGACTGCACACCTTTTAAATGCCTTCCCTCCATTGGAAATGATGATGATGATGATGATGATGATGATGATGATGATGATGATGATGATGATGATGATGATGATGATGATGGATTTATATCCCGCCCTCCACTCAGAATCTCAGAGCGGCTCACAATCTCCTTTATCTTCCACCCCCACAACAGACGCCTTGTGAGGTAGATGAAGATATTGGATTTATATCCCGCCCTCCACTCGGAAGAGTCTTAGAGCAGCTCACTATCTCCTTTCCCTCCCTCCCCCACAACAGACACCCTGTGAGGTGGGTGGGGCTGGAGAGGGCTCTCACAGCAGCTGCCCTTTCAAGGACAGAGGCTCAGAGCGGCTCACAATCTCCTTTCCCTTCCTCCCCCACAACAGACACCCTGTGAGGTGGGTGGGGCTGGAGAGGGCTCTCACAGCAGCTGCTCTTTCAAGGACAACCTCTGCCAGGGCTATGGCTGACCCAAGGCCATGCTAGCAGGTGCAAGTGGAGGAGTGGGAAATCAAACCCAGTTCTCCCAGATAAGAGTCCGCACACTTAACCACTACACCAAACTGGCTCTCCCATGAAGGATGGGGGCTCAAAGAATTGGACTCCTTGATCCAACCTTTTTGAAACTTGGAGGATCTTTTAAGGAGAGGTACTAGATGCTGTGCTGAAAATCTGGTGCCTCTACCTCAAAACACAGCCCCCATAGAGCTCCAGATACCCGCAGATCAATTCTCCATTATACACTATGGGAATTGGTCTCCATAGGGAATAATGGAGTGACCAGCAGACATCCCCCCCCCACTTTCTGATGACCCTGAAGCTGGGGGAAGGCCTCCAAACTGGGGGATCCCCTGCTCCCAACTGGGGATTGGCAACTCTAGACACAGCCATTGTGTTACAGGTTTCAGACCATGTAGGCTGCAGAGGGACTAGAAAGGTACTTCTTACCCACAGTTCAAAATATGACTTATATGTTCCTGTTGTGAACTAGGCAGCACAATTCCTTCCTTCCTTCCTTCCTTCCTTCCTTCCTTCCTTCCTTCCTTCCTTCCTTCCTTCCTTCCTTCCTTCCTTCCTTCCTTCCTTCCTTCCTTCCTTCCTTCCTTCCTTCCTTCTTCGTGGCTCTCAAACATCTGACGTTCATGTCTTGCAGCTCTCAAACATCTGACATTTATTCTATGTGGCTCATACATTAAGCAAGTTTGGCCACCCCTGGTCTGAAGCAGTAGAACAAAGTAGGAGTCCAGTAGCACCTTTAAGACCAACCAAGTTTTATTCAGAATGTCAGCTTCTCTATGCATGCATACTTCATCAGACAAAGGAATGAGAAAGATGTTCTCAGTTTAACGCAGGCTTGCAAGCAATACAGCAATTAACAGACTCCATTTATTGCCTTAGGACTCTCTCACCATCATTCTCCCATTCAGATATGCGACTGTTTTATTGATTTCCCATGCAAATGCTATCCATTTGCTTCCTCACCCAAAGGGTGATTACATGTGGAATTCACTGTCACATGAGGTGGTGGTGACTACAAGCATAGACAACTTCAAGAGGGGAATGGATAAGCATATGGAGCAAAGGTCCATCAGTGGCTATTAGTCACAACTTATTGTTGGAACTCTCTTTCTGGGGCAAGTGATGCTCTGTATTGGTGCTTGGGAGGGGGCAAAGTGGAAGGGCTTCTAGCCCCACTTGTGAACCTCCTGATGGCACTTGGGGGGGGGGGGGGTTGGCCACTGTGTGACACAGAGTGTTGGACTGGATGTGCCATTGGCCTGATCCAACGTGGCTTCTCTTAGGTTCTTATGTGTGACACAGAGTGTTGGACTGGATGGGCCATTGGCCTGATCCAACATGGCTTCTCTTATGTTCTTATGCAGTTTCATTCACATTTTAGAATGAGGAGATCAACATGGGGTGTTTTGTTTGTTTTTTTTTGCATTCAGGGGACAAAGGGGGAGAAGAAATAACATAAATCCTTCCTGCCATTCACTTAGCAATAGGCTGCGAGATCCATCGCCTTACCTCATGGCAGTTTAATGTTATGCAACAATCATTTAATTACACAGCTCTGAAGTCAAAAAGAGTTACACACTCATAAAACGCACGGAGCAGAATGAGGAAGCTCCAAAATTCAGTCGCAAAAGACCGATAATTTCAAAGTGGGAAGGCATTACTAGATAAAGATCATTAAACCATGTCAGCAAAGTAATTAAAGAAATCATTAGAAGCCAAGCGAAACCTCGGGATGGCGAGAGACCAACATAAATACAAATACCCCTGAATTGCTGTCAGATGCAACTAAGGACACAAAAACATTCCAACTCCTATAGCCAAAATATTACCTTTGCCACACCATTGATTTGATAAAGGGATGCATCTTGATTGTAAAGAGATAAAAAGATGGAGAAACATTTAGATATAAACAGAACCAACAGAACAATCTTAGCAATTGTGACTGGTTACCATGTAATCCATAAAGCTCCAGGAAAACCACAGAGAGTTTACCTCATATATATATATATATATATATATATATATATATATATATATATATATATATATGAAGCTGCCTTGTACTTATATCCCTTGGTCTATCGAAGTCAGTATTGTCTACTCAGACTGGCAGCGGCTCTCCAGGCTCTCAAGCAGATGCTCTACCACTGAGCCAACGTCCCTCTCTCAAAAAACATGCATATGAACATGTAAAGCTGCCTTATACTGAATCAGACCCTCTGTCCATCAGAGTCAGTATTGTCTACTCAAACTGGCAGCGGCTCTCCAGGGTTTCAGCTGAGCTTTTTCATGCCTACTTGCCTGGACCCTTTTTAGTTGGAGATGCTGGAGATTGAACCTGGGACCTTCTGCTTTCCAAACAGATGCTCTACCACTGAGCCACCGTGCCTCCCTCTTCCTCTGGTGACATGCAACTGGGTTGTTGCCATGGACCAGCCAAGCCCAGCAGAGCAAAGAGATGCTGAGGACTCCTGAGAGCCAGTCTGGTGTAGTGGTTAAGTGTGTGGACCCTTATCTGGGAGAACTGGGTTTGATTTCCCACTCCTCCACTTGCAGCTGCTGGAGTGGCTTTGGGTTAGCCATAGCTATTGCAGGAGTTGTCCTTAAAAGGGCAGCTGCTGTGAGATCCCTCACAGAGTGTCTGTTGTGGCAGGAGAAGATATAGGGGACTGTGAGCTGCTCTGAGTCTCTGATTCAGAGAGAAGGGCGGGAAATAAATCCACAGTCTTCTCCTTCTTCTTCCTCCGAGGAAGAGGCAGCCAGTGAATTTGACCCCAGCCCACAGTCAGAGACAGAGGTGTTGTGGGAGGAGGCAGTCTCTGAGGGACCAGATATAGATTCTCAGCCAGGAACAAGAACACTGGCCTCTAGGCCCCTGAGTGTGGGCTGCCATTTTCCTGGTGAGGATGAGGTATTCCCTGATGTCACAGGATCCTGCCCCCCGCCAGCCAGAAGGCTGGTGGGGGAACCCTGCCCCCAAACAGAAGCTGATACCCCTGAAGTGATGGGAGGGCTTCCAAACCGGGGGATCCCCTGCCCCCAGCTGGGAATTGAAGACCTAGAGATTGCTGGGAAAAAAACATAAACAACCTCAGATATGCAGATGATACCACTCTAATGGCATAAAGCGAGGAGGACCTAAAGAACCACTTGTTGAGGGCGAAAGAGGAGAGCACAAAAGTTGACTTGAAACTCAACATCAAAAAAACTAAGATCATGGCATCTGGCCCCATCACTCCTTGGCATATAGAAGGGGAAGACGTGGAAGTAGTGACAGACTTCACATTTCTGGGATCCAAGATCACTGCAGATGGTGACTGTAGCCATGAAATTAAAAGATGTTTGCTCCTTGGGAGGACAGCTATGGCAAACCTGGGCAGTATAATGAAAAGTAGAGACATCACCCTGCCAACAAAAATCCGTATAGTCCAAGCGATGGTATTCCCAATAGTAATGTATGGCTGTGAGAGTTGGACCACAAGGAAGGCCAAGTGCAGAAGAATAGATGCTTTTGAGCTGTGGTGCTGGAGAAGAATCTTGAGAGTCCCTTGGACTGCAAGAAGATCCAATCAGTCAGTCCTAAGGGAAATCAACCCTGACTGTTCCCTGGAAGGTCAGATGCTGAAGCTGAAGCTCAAAGACTTTGGCCACCAAATGAGAAGGGAGCACTCACTGGAGAAGACCCTGATGCTGTGAAAGATGGAAGGCAAAAGAAGAAGGGGGCGGCAAAAGATGAGATGGCTGGACAGCATTACTGATGTAACAAACACGAATTTGAGCCGACTTCGGAGGATGGTGGAAGACAGGAGGGCCTGGCGTGACTTGGTCCATGGGGTCCCAAAGAGTTGAACTCGACTGTGCGACTGAACAACAAATTGAATGTAAATTATGCTTCCACAAAATCGCTTTATATAGTTTAAGCAAGAATTATGATACAGCTTACCACACACATGATGTTTGCATATAAATCCGGATACAACTTGTTAATGCCTTAAACAAGCAATCACCATGCAACGAATAGGCTAATCACACAAAGTCCACTAGCACTTGAAAATAAATCCTCCTCTTAATATTTGAAGATGAGTAAGGTGTGAGCGATTCTTCCAGAAAGTGACACGCATCCGGTAAAAAATAGGTGTGTAAAAAGTAGGTAGGTAAAGTCCTTCGTCTGACTAATAATCTGCTGTTCTGGAACCAATGTTCAATTCATTGGAAACATGTATAACATCAATTTTCCAAAGCATAAAGGTTCTCCCTCATGGCCTGAAAGCCGTATTATATCACTAAGCTACGTTCATAGTTCAATTACTATGAACACGGGAGTCTGGTCAGTTACTCTCAAGGCACAAGTTTGGCCCTGAGCAGGGG
Source organism: Heteronotia binoei (assembly GCF_032191835.1). Classification (NCBI taxonomy): domain Eukaryota; kingdom Metazoa; phylum Chordata; class Lepidosauria; order Squamata; family Gekkonidae; genus Heteronotia; species Heteronotia binoei. The sequence continues at coordinate 122,673,764 of NC_083229.1, forward strand.
TAGAATTCTAGCAAGAGCTCCTTTGCATCTTAGGCCACACCCCTCTGATGTAGCCAATCCTCCAAGCGCTTACAAGGCTCTTTTTTGTAAGCTCTCGGAGGATTGGCTACATCGGGGTGTGTGGCCTAATAAGCAAAGGAGCTCTTGCTAGAATTTCACCCCTGGCCCCGAGAGACAGTGATTCACTGGAGACAACGGTAAATCTTTGCACCAGGGATCGCCAGAACTCAGATCCTTTTGCCGCTCTGCGAGGCATTTTAATCTTGGCCCACATTCAATGCATAGACTGAACCGGTGTCTGTGCCAAGGGGGGGAGTGAAAGCATTATCATTAATTACTTTGGAACGGCAGCCCAAACCTTTCAAGGTTGGGCATGGCCTGCAGACTCCTTAGTTCCTTTTCTGAGCCTGCCACAGGGGATGATCTCCGCACACACGCACACCTTCTCCAGAGCAACAGCGGCTCAGTGTATTTTTTTTAAAAGCATCCGTATGATGCATGACTCTAATCTCGGCATTGCAGATGGTAATGCTCAGCCTGCTGCAGTAAGGAAACGACGGTTCTGCTGCGTCTGGGAGAAGTCAAAGCTGGCCCATTCAGGGCCCCTGAAACAAGGTGATCCGTACCAAAAGCAATGCGATTACATAGATGAGAAGGGGGAGCTCGGCCTCAGAAGGTTTAAACCTTCGGGATTTAGCGGGTTTTTTTGCACACACCGTCAAAACCTTTAGAGCTTTATTCAGACATTCCAGACAGGAGACTCTGCTGCTACGAAAAAAATAAAATAAAAATAAACCCCTGCATAGCATCACCGTGGAAGCGACGCTTAAGCAAATGTGCTTTTCAGGGAAACAGCAGAGGTTCGCAGACTGCCAGAAATCGTGCCCCACAGTTCATGAGTGCTGGAACTGAACTTCACCTCTGAGAGAAATTGTGGGATATATTTGGAGTAAAAAGGTCAAGGTAGTCCCCTGTGTAAGCACCATTCGTTTCCGATTCTGGGGTGATGTTGCTTTCACAATGTTTTCACCGCAGACTTTTTATAGGGTGGTTTGCCATTGCCTCCCCCAGTCATCTACGCTTTTCCCCCAGCAAGGCTGGGTACTCATTTTACCGACCTCAGAAGGAGGGAAGGCTGAGTCAACCCGGAGCCAGCTGCCTGAACCAGCTTCCGCTGGGATCGAACTCAGGTCGTGAGCAGAGGGCTCCGACTGCAGTACTGCAGATTTACCACTCTACGCCATGGGACTCTTCCTATATTTGGAGTAGGAAGAGCTTTTTTGTAGCAGGAACTCTTTTGCATATAAGGCCACACACCCCTGATGCAGCCAATCCTCCAAGGGCTTACGGGGCTCTTAGTACAGGGGCGACTGTAAGCTCCAGGAGGATTGGCTGCATCAGGGGTGTGTGGCCTAATATGCAAAGGAGTTCTTGCTCCAAAAAAACCCTGGGCCACACACCCCTGATGTAGCCAATCCTCCAAGGGCTTACAGGGCTCTTAGTACAGGGGCGACTGTAAGCTCCAGAAGAATTGGCTACATCAGGGGTGTGTGGCCTAAAATGCAAAGGAGTTCCTTCTACAAAGAAACCCCTGGGAGTAGGATTACTAAATCCAGGCTGGGTAATTCATGGAGATTTGGGGACAAAGCCTAGAAAGTTGGTGTTTCAGGGGGAAAGCAGGGATCTGATGTCTCCAGAAAAGCTGATCTCTGTAGTCAGAATAGGGTTGCCAATCTCCAGAAAAAAGTCACACAGACAGGAGAGGAGGAATAAGCAACAGCTCCGTGCGCAGTTCGCCTCTTGTTAGTTTCCTTTCTTAAAAATCCACTCCACAATTTTAGTTGTTTGTTTCAAATTTTGATGACAAGAAGTCCGGATTTGCACCATGTATGCGCCGGATATTTCCATATATTTATAAGTATCAGCTTACAGGTATAACCAGTCTACTATATTCCTGTTTCGCAATATTGCTTTAGCCAAGCTACAATTTAAACCAATAATATGCTATTTCTCTTCACAGCTCTTAAGAACCTTTCTCGATGAATTCATTCCAACCTTCACTGGCTGTTTCTAGGGTTGCCAATCCCCAGGTGGGGGCAGAGGACCCCCTGGTTTGGAGGCCCTCCCCCCACTTCAGGGTCATCAGAAAGTGTGTGTGCGGGGGGGGGGAGAGGAACTATCTGCTGGGCACTCTATTATTCCCTATGGAGACCAATCCCATAGGGCAGGGGTGGCTAACGGTAGCTCTCCAGATGTTTTTTGCCTACAACTTTCATCAGCCCCAGCCAGCATGGCCAATGGCTGGGGTTGATGGGAGTTGTAGGCAAAAAAAAAAACCATCTGGAGAGCTACCATTGGCCACCCCTGCCATAGGGTATAATGCAAAACTGATCTGCAGGTATCTGGGGCTCTCTGGGGGGGGGGGCGTTGTTTGAGATAGAAGCACCACATTTGCAGCATAGCATTTGGTCCTCCTTCTCAAAAGACCCTCCAAGTTTCAAAAGGATTGGACCAGGGGGTCCAATTCTATGAGTTCCCAAAGAAGGTGCCCCTATCCATTATTCCCAAAGGAGGGAAGGTGTGCGCAGTTTCCTTCAACGTGATGGCCAGAACTCCCGTTGGAGTTCAATTATACTTGTCACACCTTGCTTCTTAACTATGCGAGACATATAGTGATGCATTATTAAATTAACCACTAGTGAGAGCAAAATGCATGCAGAAAAGGGGGGGGGACTGCAGCAGTAGGAATACACAAGTGACAAAAATGGGCATGTGGAAGACCCCATAGGCAGCGGGAAGGTTGTGCAATTAATAGTGTGAGGAAAAGCCCCCTTTTCAGAACATCGTAGTCACCAGTATGGTTGCCAGGGCGCCTGGAGAAGTGAGCTCGCACACGTCTGGCCAGACAGTGTGGGCAAACCTATCCAGGGACATAAGGGACTTATGTGTACAAGCAGTCACAAGTTATACAGACACTCTAAACCAGTACAGAGTGCCTACATCTTCCCATCGTCACGTATGCCAGCCATGGAGCAGAAGAAACTGTGCTGCCAAGGAGCTATCCAGACGAACGGTTATGAAGCGCTAACCATGGAATCTACCATGGAAGGCTAACACCACATGTAGTCATCTTCCCACCAGGCTTGACTCCATTTCATTGTAACAGAAGGCTCACGTACACACCAGATGTCACCTTTGGCCTGCAAGCAACCCATCTGCCCAATGAATGGACCATCAACCCAACTGTCACTTCCTTTGTCCAACAGAACCCTGGACAAAGACTCCTACCCAGAAGATAGAAAAAGAGGAAGACCATCTCCTGCCAGAGCCAAGTCTTTTGTCTAATCTGGGTGATACCTAGGCCAACATTTGTCACCTTTTTAGATAAGCCCATCTAATCTTAAGTGTCCCCCTCTCAGTAGTCACTTCTATTCTCCTCCCCAACTGTCAATTTGGAGCCGCCCCAGGGCCTGCTTCAACCTGAAAGTTCTCTCAGGTATACAGGATCCTGGCAAGTTCATTGGTCAAGAGCAGGTACCCAATTTGGTGCCACCAAGGAACTTTCTATTGGCTCTGCAGTAGTCCAGCCCTTATGGTCACTGCAGAGCCTCCCCTTTCTCCTCCCTCATACCTCCCATTCCCTGAGGGCTCAAGAGAGTCCTTATAACCTGTGGACTAGCTACCCACAGGTGTGCTTCTATCAGTATCCCACCTTCCGCTGCATAGATCCATCCCTGATCAGTTTCGGGTCCCTTACCCACTTCCTCACTTGTCGCCCATTGGAGCCTTCCTCAAAGACTACAATAGGTAAATATTACCCTGTGTGTCTACCCTTTATGTTCCCCTATCCATCTATCTATATTTCCTAGGACTGTATGTGTGAGTGTATGTGTATTTTTATCTTGTATGGAAGACTATATTTTTCTCAATAAATTATAATTGGTTTTACTAAATTAGAGTCCCCATTATTTAAGCATTACTCTCTGGTTGGTTAATCTTGTAGACATAGGTAAAAAGATCCTGAGTGAGCCAGGTGCCCACCTGACTAATTCCCCAACCTCGTTTTGAGGGCATTTTGGCTTACAACAGAAGCATTCAGATTATTTAATTTAATTTTTTCGATTTATACCCTGCCCTATCCTGCAAGCAGGCTCCGGGTGGCTTACAGCTTTAAAAAAAACCATACAAAACATCAACCAAACGACATCCAACTAAATCATGTCATAATACAGAATTAACAGAAACCATGAGCCACATCATTGGCAGCAAGTCATCAGCCACATATAGGCTGGCAGTGTTCAGCATAACAGAAACACCTAGATGGTAAAGGTGCTGGGGGAAGCAGTAAGTTCAGGGGACACCCTCTGGATCAATTAAAAGCCTGGCAGAAGAGCTCCATCTTACAGGCCCTGCGAAACATAGATAAGTCCCCCAGGGCCTGGATCTCCAACGGGAGCTCATTCCACCAGGTGGGGGCCCGGACCAAAAAGCCCCTGATCCTTGTTGAAGCCTCTCGGGCATCCTTAGGACCAGGGATAACAAGATGTTGTGCAGCTGACCTCAGAACTCCAGGGGGGGGGCTCATATGGGGAGAGGTGGTCTCGAAGATATGCAGGCCTCAGGCCATAAAGGGCCTTAAAATAGGCTTGCCAATCCCCAGGTCCCAGCAGGGGTTCTTATGCTTTCTCAGGCTCCTTCCCGCCCCCAGTCAGCTGGCTGGCGGGGGAAAGCTCTGCCCCCAGAGGACCATGTGCCTTTGGAGGCTTCAGTCTCTGATTTAAAGGCTTCCTCTTGGGATGGGGTGTCTGTGTTACTTTGAAGAAGTTGGCAGCAACTTGTAAGTAGAAACGCCAATCCCCCTTCAGAGTTGCCAGAAACGGGGTGGGGAGGGAGGGAAACTTCTGCTGAGCACTTCATTATTCCCTATGTGGAGATTGATTCTCGTAGGGTATAATGGGAAATTGATCTGGAGGTTTTGGGGGCTCTGGGGGAGCTGTTGTTTGAGGTAGAAGCACCAAATTTTCAGCATAGTATTTAGTGCCTCTCCCCAAAGTACCCCCAAGTTTCAAAATGATTGGACCAGAGGGTCCAATTCTATGAGCCCCAAAAGAAGGTGCCCTTATTTCCTGTGGAAGAAAGACATTTAAAAAGGTGTGCTGTCCCTTTAAATGTTATGGCCAGAACTCCCTTGGAGTTCAATTATGCTTGTCACACTCTTGTTCCTGGCTCCACCCCCAAAGTCCCCAGATATTTCTTGAATTGGACTTGGCAACCCTACCTTAAAAGTAAGGTCCAACACCTTGAAATGGATTTCATACTTAAGGGAATCCAAAGCTTAAGGGGTAGTCAGTGCAGTTCGCACAGCACCAGATGCATCCATGCCTGCAGAGATCTTGCAAACAGTTTGGGCATGACACAAACACACACTCCCTCCAGAGGATAATAAAAACCTCTTTGGCTCATATAGAGAACTTTGTGTAGACATTCCACATGTAGCCGCAACAGGGAAGGTGGAAGCTCAGGGCTGCTATCAAAATGGGGCAGGGCAGCTCGCTATCACATGCCGTTCCTCACCTCCTTCCAGCCTCCTTTCTTTTCAGAGTTACACTGTAGCATCACAGCATCACTGAGTAAGGGGAAATGAGAGGGAGGATCCAGACTGTGGGGGGCCCTCACAAATTGCTGTCATGTCTGCCCTTCTACATGGTCTGCCCTTCTGCCAGTTTGGTGTAGTGGTTTAGTGCGTGGACTCTTATCTGGAAGAAGCGGGTTTGCTTCCCCACTCCTCCACTTGCACCTGCTGGAATGGTCTTAGCTATCGCAGGAGGGGGGAGGGGGGAGTTGTCCTTGAAAGGGCAGCTGGTGTGAGAACCCTCTCAGTCTCACCTACCTCACAGGGTGTCTGTTGTAGGGGGAGAAGATGTGGGAGATTGTAAGCCGCTCTGAGTCTCTGATTCAGAGAGAAGGGCGGGGTATAAATCTGCGATTCTTCTGTTCTTCTTATATGTTCTCGTTATTTTCAGGGATTTTTTTTTTTGATCAAGAATGCACAGAAACGCAATTCCAGCTGGCTTTGTGTTGGGGTGTGTGTGGCCTAATATGCAAATGAGTTCCTGTTGGGCTTTTTCTACAAAAAAGCCCTGTGTTAAACAATGGTGACGTCAGGGGGTATGGCCTAATATGCAAATGAGTTCCTGCTGGGATTTTTCTCCCCCAAAAGCCCTGGTTATTTTCCTATTTTCTTTCCATTTATAAAACTTTTATTCTACTTACATCAACTTAATGCCCATGTTCTTAAGAGTTATGCTTAGATTGTTCATGAAAATGTTTCAGGAGACATTAAACAAAGCTAGCCATCTTCTCAAGTTATTTCCCTGTTAACTATTCTTTACAGCACAAGCATGTTAGGCAAATAATATTGGATTCATTTTACTTTCCGTCAGGGGTCATTTTGTAGAAAAAAGAGGTGCCAGAGCTCATTAACGCAACTCATTTGCATAACTAATTTGGACATGCAACACATCCCTGACACCAGCTCAGCATCTACCTTAAATTGTATATCAGCATCTACCTTAAAATGCTTCTTGAATTATAATTGTAATAAAACCTTACTCCCATCATACTTTTAAAATTGCTTTCTCTGATGTGGCCACAGTGGATTGAGGAAGATTTCCATCTGTCTGCTTTATATGGTATGGTTATTTTCCCATTTTGTTTGTGTGTGGGGTGGAATATTAAAAAGTTTGTCAAATCTTAGAGTTCAGCATAATTCTCACAGGGGGGTTGAACACTGGAGCCCAGAAGCAAGCATTTGTTGGGAGCCAGTTTGGTGTAGTGGTTAAGTGTGTGGACTCTTATCTGGGAGAACCAGGTTTGATTCCCCACTCCTCCACTTGGGGCAGCCATAGCGCTGACAGAGGTTGTCCTTGAAAGGGCAGCTGCTGTGAGAGCCCTCTCAGCCCCACCTACTTCACAGGCTGTCTGTTGTGGCGGGGGGGAGAGAAGATTTAGGAGATTGTAAGCCGCTCTGAGTCTCTGATTCAGAGAGAAGGGCGAGGTCTAAGTCTGTAGTCTTCTTTCTTTTCAGAGTTGCATTTTAGCATCACCAAGTAAGGGAAAATGAAAGGGGGATCCAGGTTGTGGGGGGCCCTCCCAAATTGCTGTCATGTCTGCCCTTCTACACAGTCTGCTCTTCTGTCTGCTTTATATGTTTTTGGTTATTTTCCTATTTTTTTGGTGGGGGAAAATTTTTAGAAAGTTTGTCAAATCTTGATGTTCGTCGAAATTCTCACAGGGGCGGTTGAACAATGGAGCGCAGAAGCTCCTCTGCATATTAGGCCACGCCCCCTGCTGTAGCCAATCATCCTGGCACTTATAGTAGACCCTGTGCTAAGAGCCCTCTAAGCTCTTGTAGGATTGGCTACATCAGGAGGGCGTGGCCTAATATCCAGAGGAGTTCCTGCTAGAAAAAGAGCCCTACCAGAAGCAAGTATATATATATATATTTTTTAGGGGGGAGGAGATGAGAAAGAAAGAGCACAATAAAATTTAGAGCTTCCAGAGCTCCACTTCCTGCGAGCTCCTGCTCAAAATGAGGCCTGCAGAATTCCGATATGATTACCAACTTCCCTCCACATGTCCACAAGTTAGTCACCTGCAAAGAGCCCTACAAATCCACCTTGAAATACTTGGAGAGGTGAAGACTCCAGAAGGAAACGACATCAAGCTCTGGGAGACTGAGCCTTCAAACTGAGACAAGGTTTACACTCAAGATAGCTAGAAAATTAATATACAGGAGCAGGCATATTTCAATATTTGTCAGCACACCCCTCCTGGGAGGCCGACTCATTTGTCTTTTTTTGGTAAAAAAAAAAATATATATATATATATATATGTCCTGAAATGGTTTGCTAGAGATGAAGTACATTAACTGGGTCAAGGACTTTGCTATTAACAAAGGAAGCGAGACTCTGCTGCAAAAGACTTGCATTCAAAGGTCTACAGAATGAAGAATTGCCGGGCTGCTTCCTTGAAATGGGCAGTGATCAACTACCAATGTGTAGTTACAAGAAAAAGATTAGATGTGGAATATAGTACATGGGCCAGGGGAGAAGGAAACAACCCTGGAAAGAAATGGCAGCATTTATCATGAGCAATGTTCCCTCGAAGCTGCAGAGTCCTGTGAGCAAAAATTCTACGTTGTGAGCGCTCCTGTGCTAAATAATGCAGTTTCAATCCACTTCAGCTGCTGTTTGCAAATGGGCTTTTGCCATTTCGCACAATAAAAGCCAGTTGCCAAGTGCACTGGAAGTGGGTTGAAAGTGCATTATTCAGTGCGTGTGAAAGCGCCCACTTGCAAGTTAGAATAAGGCAGACGTTACATAAAACTGAGCTACTATGAGATGAACTATAGGATTACGTCTGGACAGATCGAGGGGTGGAGAGCACTGTCCTCTCCCCACTATCACCAACCAGGGGTGGAATTCTAGCAGGAGCTCCGTTGCATATTAGGCCACACCCCCCTGATGTAGCCAATCCTCTAAGAGCTTGCTAAAAAGAGCCTTGTAAGCTCTTGGAGGATCGGCTACATCAGGGGTGTGTGGTCTAAGATGCAAAGGAGCTCCTGCTAGAATTCCACCCCTGTCACCAACCATTCTCAGTACCACTTAGAACTGTAAAGGTGTAAGCACCAGTCGTTTCCAACTCTGGGGTGATGTTGAATCACGCTTTCACGGCAGACTTTTTACGGGGTGGTTTGCCCTTGCCTTCCCCAGTCATCTACACTTCTCCCCCAGCAAGCTGGGTACTTATTTTTACCGACCTCAGAAGGATGGAAGGCTACCTGAACCTTGAGCCGGCTACTTGAACCCAGCTTCCGCCAGGATTGAACTCAGGTCGTGAGCAGAGCTTTGGGTTGCAGCTTGCCACTCTGCGCTGCGGGGCTCCTGACTTAGAACAGCAGCAAACGACCATTCCAGCGGAGGCGATAGGAGACAACTGTCCTTACCATTCAACACAAAAGAGATTGCGTTCCAACCCAGCACAACGTGTTTGGGACAAATACCATGAGCTGGCGAGACCGCTGAGTTGAAATTGACAGAGAAGCGGTGGTTGCAAAGCTGAACAGCTGTTGCTAAACTATCTGCCACCGCGGCTGGCTCTTCAGCAACTCTTTGCTCCTCTTGTTCAACAGCCCCGGAGGGCAGAGTGACAATTTTGGTAATGGGAAAATGAAAATGCCAGCCCATGCAATTGCTGTTCTCCCAGCCATCTCCACCCACTTCTTGTTCTGGGGTCATAGGGACATTATGAAGCAAAGCAGGATACAAAATTGCTGCCGCGCGCGCGCGTGTGTGTGTGTTAGAGTGTGCGTTGGTTTGTTTTAAGCATAGTGCGTCTTCCTCTAGCAAACACCGACAAACCTGGCAGTCATTGTAAGAAGAGTCTGGATAACATTTCTGAAAGGTACGCACGTTCGACTACTGATCTCAATCCTCTGTTTGGAAAAGAAAAAAAAATGAACGCAAAGGTAGCCAGATGCTCCAATCTGACTTATTTTCTCCCTTAATAAAACGGCCTGCTGTCCTGCTGATTGGTGTTGAGATGCCCTTTTCAACTCATTTGCTATGATGGCCGATGTCTATAAAAGTTCAAAATACGGGGGGGGGGGGGGAACAATGTGTTGCTGAGACCGCTGGCCTTTTACGAGGGGTGTAAAGGGAGCCGCCGGGTTTCAAAACGGTGCTCAATGGCAAGCGAAACACCGCCGTCCATAATCGACTGATCATCATCAGAGAGGGGCAAAGTTGTAGAATTTCTGTAGCTCCTGTCTACATTGTTTCTGCCTCAGTTGTGTTTTTCTTTCCTTTTAACCTGAATCTTGCCCCTTCACACAATTTGACAATGGTTTGTATAATATAGTGCGTTCAACGCAACGAAGGGGCGAGGTGGTAGTGACCATAGCTCTTTTATGAGCTGCAGCATAATATAGGGCTGTGCTAAAAGACTGGCGGACTAGGCCAATGGGGCCAACTATATATAATTCAGGGTTCCCGCGCAAGCACGTAATTGGACCATTCAAACCAGCAGGGGGCCTGCGATTGGAGCAGGGCAGCAGGGATCTGGATCCTCCTGCCCTTTGTTCCTGAGTCCCCAAACTCAGTCCTTATGGCTCCAATAAGCCCGGCAGCAATACCCAAAGTAGCAGGTTTTGGATTCAGCAGGAGCTCACAGGAGCGCAGTTCCTGAACCTTTCTGAGGGTTCTCCCCGCCTCCTTGTCCGTTGAATAGTGGGTGCAGCTGCATAACAATCCCTGGATGAGCTCCACCACCTATTTTTTCTACAAAGCGACCCCTGCATAGTAGTCTTCACTTTAGTCTGCATACGCAACGGTTTGTCTAACACTTTTTCAATTGATTGTAAGGTCTCCTGAGGCATAATCAGCTTCTGATTGGCTACTGGAGATATGATTGGCTGTGTAGATTTTTTAGAAGAATATGTTGTTATGACAGCAGCTGTCGCCACAGCACAAGAATCTGTACTCTGTTACTAAAGTTAAACTGTAGCCAGGGGTGAGATTGTAGCAGGAGCTCCTTAGGCCACACACCCCTGATGTAGCCAATCCACCAAGAGCTTACAGTAGGCCCTGTGCTAAGAGCCCTGTAAGCCCTTGGAGGATTGGCTACATCAGGGGTGTGTGGCCTAATATGCAAAGGAGCTCCTGCTAGAATTCCACCCCTGACTGCAGCAATCATTTTGTGGCTGGTTCCACCCCCTGAGGCAGCCATTTTTTGAACTTTTACTTAATGTATTTTATTGTGTGGTTTTATGAGGGAACCCACCCTGAGTCTGCTTGCAGGGATGACAGGATATAAACAAAATTAAATAAAATGAAAACAGATAGATTTTGCAGTGGCCGTTTTACTGCTGCACCCATCTTGCCAAGTCAGAATTTCAAACGTGCCCGCAGGCTCAAAAAGTTTCGGGACCCATTTTAGAGAGCACAGGACCATAGGATCCATCTATGAGTACTGTGTGCAATTCTGGTCACCACACCTCCAAAAAGGTATTATAGCATTGGGAAAAGTGCAGAAAAGGGCAACTAGAAGGATTAAAGGGTTGGAACACTTTCCCTATGAAGAAGGGTTAAAGAATTTGGGGCTCTTTCGCTTGGAGAAATGTCAACTGAGGGGTGACATGATAGAGGTTTACAAGATTATGCACGGGATAGAGAAAGTAGAGAAAGAAGTACTTTTCTCCCTTAATCACAATATAAGAACTCCTGGGCACTCAATGAAATTACTGAGCAGTCAGGTTAGAACAGATAAAAGGAAGTACTTCTTCACCCAAAGGGTGATTAACAGGTGGAATTCACTGTCACAGGAGGTGGTGGCAGCTACAAGCATAGCAAGCTTTGAGAGGGGATTGGATAAACATATGGAGCAGAGGTCCAACAATAGCTATTAGCCACAGTGTATTGTTAGAACTCTGTCTGGGGCAAGTGATGCTCTTTATTCTTGGTGCTGGGGATGGGGGGGCAACAGGGTAAGGGCTTCTGGTGTCCTGGCCACACTGATGGCACCTAGTTTTTTCTTTGTTTGTTTGTTTTTGGCCACTGTGTGACACAGACTAGATTGGCCACTGGCCTGATCCAACATGGCTTCTCTTATGTTTGTATCTAAAGAACCAAAACTAGAAGCGAAAGAGGTACCTACTGCCCCAGAAAGAGGAAGTAGTCAGTACCATGGCTAGGTCCCTAGCTGGCTCTTGCTATCCAGAGAGAATTCACAAGATAACAAACTGTCCCGGGAGTAAACTTTGGTTTGGAGCCCAGGCGAGGTGACAAACTGGCAAAATCCTAACCCTGTGCTTAAGCAGGTACTGCAAGGAAAGACAAGGAAGCCCACACAGTACGGAATATCTGTTGTCTTTTATTTAATGGAACATACGTAGAACCAGTTTGGTGTAGTGGTTAAGTGCACGGACTCTTATCTGAGAGAACTGGGTTTGATACCCCACTCCTCCACTTGCAGATGCTGGAATGGCCTTGGGTCAGCCATAGCTTTCGTAGGAGTTGTCCTCGAAAGGGACACCTGCTGTTAGAGCTCTCTTAGCCCCACCTACCTCACAGGGTGTCTGTTGTGGGGGAGGAAGGTAAAGGAGATTGTGACCACGCTGAGATTCTGAGATTCAGAGTAAAGAGTGGGATATAAATCCAAAATCATCATCATCATCATCATCATCATCATCATCATCATCATCATCTTCTTCTTCTTCTTCTTCTTCTTCTTCTTCTTCTTCTTCTTCTTCTTCTTCTTCTTCTTCTTCTTCTTCTTCTTCCTAAGGTCAGTGATGTTCAGCCCTTGAAATACTCATTGTCTTGTTGGTGGTAATGACAATCAGAAAACAAATATGTCTGAAATCACTCCATTTTTAAAAGTCAAAAATAGCTTTGCCAGGGTGAGGAAATATTTGTCCAAACCCCTTAGCATTTGCATTTTTTAGACTATTTGATGCTTTTGTTTTCTCTTTGCGGCTGCTGCTTTGGTGGCATTTAGCCCTTCCAACCATGGTGTCATTTTCTACAGTGTTTAATCACATGGGGAATCTCAGCCAACTGAGGATCGCACAGCAAATGGAGAGGATGTTGCAAACTGTTGGAAACGATCAAATTGGGCTACACGATGTGTGTCAATTAAGTCATCCACACGAGAGTAAAATGCTTTCTGCATCATATATTCCAAGACTGAAGCATGGTCCCATCTGTGGATATCTAAATCCATGGATTGAAGTCATACAGAAAGAAAACAGATGTTTCTGCATACTGAGAAACATAGAATCATAGAGTTAGAAGGGATCTCCGGGGTCATGTAGTCCAACCCCCTGCACAATGCAGGAAACTCACAAATACCTCCCCAAAAATTCACAGGATATTCATTTCTGTCAGATGGCCATCTAGCCTCTGTTTAAAAACCTCCAAGGAAGGAGAGCCCACTACCTGCTTAGGAAGCCTGTTCCACTGAGGAATCGCTCTGTCAGGAAGTTCTTCCTAATGTTGAGCCGGAAACTCTTTTGATTTAATTTCAAACCATCGGTTCTGGTCCTACCTTCTGGGGTCACAGAAAACAATTCCACACCATTCTCTATGGGCGTTTTCGCACTGACCTTAATCAGCAGCGACACCCCTCTTCACCGCGCAGGATCCGCGTGGATTTCACACTAATTGCCGCGGAGCACCCGGAAGAGCCGGAAAGTCCCGCGGCTTTTGCGGCACAAATGGAAACTGGTATTTGGTGGTTTCCGTTTGCGCCGCAAAAGCCGCGGGACTTTCCGGCTCTTCCGGGTGCTCCGCGGCAATTAGTGCGAAATCCGCGCCGATCCTGCACGGTGAAGAGGGGCGTCGCTGCTGATTAAGGTCAGTGCAAAAACAGCCTATGTGACAGCCCTTCAAGTACTTGAAGATGGTGATCATACTTGAAGGATTCCTCACCCAGGATTGCAGAAGAATGCTGAAGACATTTTTTAAAAAACAACCCTTCAAGCAGCACATTTCTTTGGTAGCAGGAACTCCTTTGCATATTAGGACACACCCCCTGATGTAGCCAATTCTCCTGGAGCTTACAAAAGGCCCTGTACTAAGAGCCCTGCAAGCTCTTGGAGGATTGACTACATCAGGGAGGTGTGGCCTAATATGCAAAGGAGTTCCTGCTACAAAAATAGGCCCTGCCGTCTGGGGGACATTGCTGCCATTGCTGTGGGGGGGGGGGAACTGGGCAGGAGGCCAGGAGAATCATTACAGTTTTTGGAGAGAGGAGCAGGTGTGTGAGTGGTTGAGAGAGTTGCTGCTGCTGCCACCATTGTCATGAGGGAGAAAAGCTGCCAGCAATGGGAGGAGCAAGGTAAGTCTCTGCTGTTGCCATGGTTGTGTGGGGGGGGACTGCAGGGTGGCTGAGAAAGTGATGGGGGGAGGCAGGAAAGAGGAGGAGGAAGAAGAGGAGGAGAAGGAAGAGATGATTGGATTTATACCCACCCTTCACTCAGAGTCTCAGAGCAGCTTACAATCTCCTTCCCTTCCTCTCCCCACAACAGACACCCTGTGAGGTAGGCAGGGCAGTGAGAGCTCTTTCAAGAACTGCTCTTTGGAGAACAGCTTTGAAAGAATTTGTGACTGACCCAAGCTGCATGTGGAGGAGTGGGGAATCAAACCCAGTTCTCCCAGATTGGGGTCCGCATTATTAACCACTACACCAAAGAAGAACGGGATGGGGGCAGAACAAGAACAAAATAAGTGTTGGGGTGGGTGCGGTAGAAAGAAAGAATGAAGGAGTGATGAGGGTGGGGCTAGAAACAGAGAGAGTAATGGAGAGAGCAAGAAAGAGTGGAGGTTCAGGGCCAGAAAGAGAAAAGGAGTGATAGGATGAGAGGCAGAAAGAGACAGGTGGTGACAGGCATGAAGGAGAGAGAGATAGTAAGAGAAGGGATAGTGGGGGGGGGGAGAGAAAGAATGAGAGAAGTGTGGCGAGACGGGTTGAAGCAAAGGTGAGGGAGAAGGAATAGTGTTCCCCACTTGTCTATCAAGCTGATCCCAGACCACTGGCTCCCATTGCGCTTTTTTACATAGACAAAAATCTTTACCTTGGCAAAAAAAAAAGTCAAACAAAAGTGTAAAAGCTCTTTGGTGAAGGTGTCACTGCTTTCAACACAGTCCTTACATGAAGTGTCTCGGCTTAGTTTCATTTATCTTGAAAAGTCAAAAACAGTCTGCTTTTCTGACTGAAAATTTCAAAATTTCATTCCCATGCTCTTTATCATATTGTATGAAACATAATTCAACACATAAGAACATAAGAGAAGCCATGTTGGATCAGGCCAACGGCCCATCAAGTCCAACCCTCTGTGTCACACAGTGGCAAAAAATGTTATATACACACATACACTGTGGCTAATAGCCACTGATGGACCTGTGCTCCATATTTTTATCTAAACCCCTCTTGAAGGTGGCTATACTTGTGGCCGCCACCACCTCCTGTGGCAGTGAATTCCACATGTTAATCACCCTTTGGGTGAAGAAGTACTTCCTTTTATCCGTTTTAACCTGTCTGCTCAGCAATTTCATCAAACACAAGTATGCCTCCTAAATTAACCTTTCTTTCTCAACTCTTACTAAGTCCATCAGCCTATTAATGAGAACTAATAATGTCTCAACATTTCACTGACCTCAGTAGAGGACTCTGAAATAATGGTGTCAAAAAGCGCTTACAAGTATTTCCACAAAACCCATACTTTGATTCAAAATGGTACATACAACTCCATTTTGGAACAACAGTTTTATTTTATTTTATTTTAGAAAAAAAAAGAAACTAGCAGAATTGGATCTGTTGATCAACCACACCCGATGGCCAGTGAAGCAAAATTTAAAGTCAACCATATTCTTAGAATGTTCAGTACTTCTTCATGTAAACTGAGGTGAAGAAGAAGAAGAAGAAGAAGAAGAAGAAGAAGAAGAAGAAGAAGAAGAAGAAGAAGAAGAAGAAGAAGAAGAATTACTACCCAGGAAAAAAAACGCAAAGAATACAAAGAAAACCAGAAGTTCTTGAAGGTTTCTATACAATTATAGCTTGGTCATCAACTACAACAAAATTCAGAGCAGATCCAGGGGTTCCTCTTTCAACAAAATTATCTAAGGAATTTCAAAGAAAACCAAAAAGGCATTTCAATAAGCCTAGCGACATTTTACTGTAGGGTTATGCACGGATTAAATTAACTCTACTTACATTTAAAAGTACCTTTTAATAAGCTGTACTGGCCAAGATACTTTTTCTTCTGGATCATAACTAAATATGACCATCACTGTTCTCATCAATAAAGAAAATTGCAGAGGTGAAACCATTCCTCTCCCCCCGCCCCCAATTTATTAATTGCAGAATCGGTATTCTTTCATTTTGATTAAATCTGCAGGTAATAAGCAATGTCTCAACAATCCAATGCCGTGTAATACTGGAAAATCGGCAAGTCACTGTCTAACTACATGTTATAGGTAATAAAATACAAACACTGAACATATGTTGAAACCACCTTAGTCCCTCAATAGATTTCATCAGGAACATAATAAAACATTCTATAGTTCAAAATGATCCAAGGCTAGGGCTCTCAAGATGATGCCCACCAATACTTTCGTTGGCATCCACCAAGGGCGTTTTCGCACTCACCTTAATCAGCAGCAACCCCCTCTTCACCGCGCAGGATCTGCGCGGATTTCGCACTAATTGCCGCGGAGCACCCGGAAGAGCCGGAAAGTCCCGGCGCTTTTGCGGCGCAAACGGAAACCGCAAAAAAACAGTTTCTGTGTCTTTAGAAAGCAGGTGTGGGTAGGTGGAACTCTTATCCAGCAAGGCTTCTGTTTGGCCACTGGAGATCTGATTGGCTGCTCAGATTAAAATTATGTTGTTTAAGTGGCAGCAGCCAGAAGAGTTTTGGTTTTATTCTCCCTCATTCCTCTTTCCTAGCCTATTTATGAAATTACCTCTTCCTCTTCTTCCTTGGACTCAGGCTTCCTCTGTGTGTTTGGCTCTGCTTCCTGCCACAGCCATTTTGTGGTTGGCTCCGCCTCCTGGGGCAGTCATTTTGCGGTGGCACTCACCCCCGCCATGTCAGAATTCGAAAGAATCCAAAAGGTGCACAAAGGTTGGAGACCGTGATCCAAGGTGCTCACCATTCTTCTTTTGCTACCTGAGGCTACCACTACATGCTGCCTGGATGTTCTCTGTTGAACTTTGGCACTGATCCAAGGATGTGTGCCCCCTTCAATCTTTCATCAAAACCCACAAAACGTTAATGAGAGATTTCTCCAGCCTTATGAAAACTCGATTTCCTTCCAAATTCTTCAGAAGCTTTGTCTGAAAAGAACCTCATACTTGACCTTGTACATTTCTTCAGGTACTATTTTTATTATTAATACATCAGTATCTCACCTGTCTTTCTGGGAGTTCAGTGTGGCATACATGAGGCTTTCCCATAATCTTTTCATAGGAAACCTGTGTGAGAGGTATAATTTAGAGGCAGTGATGGGCCCAATTAAGGGCTAAACAGGGATGTTGGACCATTGTCCACCATGGAGAGAAATGTTGCACTAAGGATGGGCACAGAACGCAAAAATGGTGGTTTGTATTCATTCATGGTTTGAGTGATCACGTGAACAGGAGGTTTGCTTCATTATCTGTCTGCTTGCCCAAACCAGTTTGTTCGGTTCAGGAGGTATAAAGCTCACCAGGAGCCCCATTGATGGACCTCCTGATGGCACTTGGGGGTTTTTTTGGCCACTGTGTGACACAGAGTGTTGGACTGGAGGGCCCATTGACCTGATCCAACATGGCTTCTCTTCTGTTCTTCTGTGACACAGAGTGTTGGACTGGATGGGCCATTGACCTGATCCAACATGGCTTCTCTTCTGTTCTTCTGTGACACAGAGTGTTGGACTGGATGGGCCATTGACCTGATCCAACATGGCTTCTCTTATGTTCTTCTGTGACACAGAGTGTTGGACTGGATGGGCCACTGGTCTGATCCAACATGGCTCCTCTAATGTTTTTATGTGACACAGAGTGCTGAACTGGATGGGCCATTGACCTGATCCAACATGGCTTCTCTTATGTTCTTCTGTGACACAGAGTGTTGGACTGGATGGGCCACTGGCCTGATCCAACATGGCTCCTCTAATGTTTTTATGTGACACAGAGTGTTGGACTGGATGGGCCATTGACCTGATCCAACATGGCTTCTCTTATGTTCTTCTGTGACACAGAGTGTTGGACTGGAGGGCCCATTGACCTGATCCAGCATGACTTCTCTTATGTTCTTCACCCACCCTTCAAGTTTGGCAGTGATTGGATTTGGAATGTCTGAGTTATAGCCCCACAAAGCAGGTGCCCCTAGGAAAGCTCAGTTTTATATCTCACTGATGACTAACTCTTCTTTCTTCTTGCTGCAGAATGGGAGCTCCGTGAGTGGTTCCTGGAGCTGCCAATCAAGCTATGAACAACTGCTTTGGGTGTTTCTAGGGCTCCCAGAAGTCCACTCCCAGCATTGCCTCGATTGCGTCAGCACCGGGATGCTAGAAAAATGATCAGGGGGAAAAAAGGCAAACAAACTGCTAAGGAACATTCCCAGTTCATTTTCCAGTTCGTGCAAAACATGACCAAATGAACTGGTTCAGAACAAACCATGAATCGGCCCATTTTGGACCAAAATTGCAATTTGTGGTTTGGTTCATGTCCATGCCTAGTAGGGGGCAAATGTAGATGACTGGGGAAGGCAATGGCAAACCACCCCATAAAAAGGTCTGCCGTGAAAATGTTGTGAAAGCAACGTTACCCCAGAGTCGAAAACGACTGGTGCTTGCACAGGCGACTACCTTGACCTTTAAGCTCTTGGAAAGAGCCCCGTGGCGCAGAGTGCTAAAGCTGCAGTACTGCAGTCGGAGCCCTCTGCTCACGACCTGAGTTCGATCCCAGTGAAAGCTGGTTCAGGTAGCCGGCTCGAGGTTGACTCAGCCTTCCATTCTTCTGAGGTTGGTAAAATGAGTCCCCAGCTTGCTGGGGGGAAAGTGTAGATGACTGGGGAAGGCAATGGCAAACCACCCCGTAGAAAGGTCTGCCGTGAAAACGTTGTGAAAGCAATGTCACCCCAGAGTCGAAAACAGGGGACCTTTCCTATTCCTAGTTGCCACTTTTTATTGAAATCCTTTTTGACTCAACGTTCTTCAGCTGTTTTAATTGAGCAGCCGCCTACGTATTCACTTCATGTTTCGTAGATAACTGCAGGTGAAATTTTATCCATTCCTCATTAATTCCTCTTTCGTCAAGGTAGTCTACACAGCATGAGGACTTTTAGACAAAACGATAGCACAGCAATAGAAATGCATGACAGAAACAAACATATTCTTCCATCCTTTAGGAAGAATTAAGTGTTGAATGCATGATTTGAAAATATTGAATTGAAATTGTCACAGAATCACAGCATATTCAACTAGATACTGAATCGATGGCAGTAGCTCAAACGCCCAGTGAACCAGAAAGATATTTCGCAATTGCCAGAGAGATGTGATTTTCATTTCCAGACAGAAGGTTAAGTAAATGACAGTATTCATGAATAACAAGAACTTCTTTGTCAAAATAGTATCTTCCAAGAGTGTGGTCAACAACAATATCCTTTTACTACTTCAAATTACATCCTACATCCTACTTCAAGAAGTTTTCTCAGTGGTCTATAATTGTTGTTGAGTCGCATAGTCGAGTCCGACTCTTTGCGACCCCATGGACAAAGTCACGCCAGGCCCTCCTGTCTTCCACCATCCTCCGAAGTCTGCTCAAATTCATGTTTGTTACATCAGTAACGCTGCCCAGCCATCTCATCTTTTGCCGTCCCCTTCTTCTTTTGCCTTCTGTCTTTCCCAGCATCAGGGTCTTCTCCAGGGAGTGCTCCCTTCTCATTTGGTGGCCAAAGTATTTGAGCTTCAGCTTCATCATCTGACCTTCCACTGACCTTCTACAATATATCACCATAAAAAGGGTAGGGATACCAGCCTCCAGATGGTGTCTGGAGATCTCCTGGGATTGCACTTCATTTCCAGTCAAAATAGATCAGTTCGAAGAAGAAGAAAGAAATCAAAAAGAAAAAGAGGAGGAGATTGGATTTATACCCTGCCCTTCACTAGTCTCAGTGGCTTACAATCTCCTTTCCCTTCCCCTCCCCACATCAGACACCCTGTGAGGTAGGTGGAACTGAGAGAGCTCTCCCACAACTGCCCTTGAGCAGAACAGCTCTGAGAGAACTTGTGACTGACTCAAGGTCACATCAGCAGGTGCATGTGGAGGAGGGGGGAATCAAACCTTGTTCTCCCAGATTACAGTCCATGCACTTAACCGCTACACCAAACTTGGAGAAAACGGCCACTTTGGAAGGTAGACTATGACATTATACCCCATTGAAACTCCTCCCCGCCAAAAACCCCACTCACCCCAGACTCCACCCCCAAAATCTCCAGGTATTTCCAAGCCCAGAGCTGGCATCCCTTGGTGTGGAGAATCACTGTCAGAACAGTTCTATACACTGAACTGCAGCACAGTAAGGGAAGTTCATCTGCCATTCTCTCTCTCTCTCTCTCTCTCTCTCTCTCTCTCTCTCTCTCTCTCTCTCTCAACGTCCCAGTCTTAGCCTCTGTCTAGGAACCCAAAGGCCTTCCTAAAAGAATAGTCCTTTAGCTGAGCCAGTTTGGTGTAGCGGTGAAGTGCACAGACTCTTATCTGGGAGAACCAGGTTTGATTCCCCACTCCTCCACTTGCAGATGCTGGAATGGCCTTGGGTTAGCCCTAGCTCTCGTAGGAGTTGTCCTTGAAAGGGCAGCTGCTGTAAGAGCTCTCTCAGCCCCACCCAGCTCACAGGGTATCTGTTATGGGGGGAGAAGATATAGGAGATTGTAAGCTGCTCTGAGTCTGTGATTCAGAGAGAAGGGCGGGGTATAAATCTGCAGTCTTCTTCTTCCTGTTCTTCTCCTCCTCCTCCATCTTCTTCCTTTCTAAAATTCATCAGAGAAGTGATCAGGCATTATGATGTCCGCCAGACAATTGCCATCCAATCCAACATGTTAATATCTGAAGCACATTAATTTCTCCCCAACAAGCAGCCCACTTCTCAGAATGCCCGTAGGGTCCTATGAGCTCCTCTCACCAGCCTGTTGCTGAAATACAGAGGGAAATGAAGCCAGGGAAATGTCTTTTACTTCTGGGGGGGTGGGGGGTGGCTTTCAACATTTTTTATTTTATTAGATTTCTTTTTTGCTGTGAGGTGTCTTGAAGCCCTATTATTAAAACACCCCACAGTCCTTAGGGGAAGCAACCAAGCTGATGTTACAGATGGGAACAGCACGGATGGAATAAGCTGTCAGCACCCGCAGGAACAACTTCCTGATAGCTGGAAATGCACACCACACTCTTGCCTTCTCCTCCTATTTCATTTATAAAGAAGTACCGTAGTTCTGTTTTTTTCCCCCCAGTTACTCGTATTTATTTCCAGGGCACTACACCGTCATTCACAGGAGCATCAAGCAGCTCCATAAAACCATTTTTCGGAAATAATTTAATATATTTCTATTCTAGTCAGCCTTTCTGCCCGTATCCCTGTTTTCCACGGGCAGGTTCTAGTGTCTTCCCACAGCTGCTATTTTGCCTTTCCGGGAGGGTTTCTCCTTTTTTTGGAGGGTTGAAATGCTTTTAAAAATATATAACACGTTCTTATGCCACCTGTTTATGCCCTCCAAGCAAAACACAGCAAAATAGGTAAATGTGTGAGGTAAATGTGTATTTAGGGAAGGGATCACATAGGGTTGCCAATCCCCAGGTGGGGGCAGGGGATCCCCCGGTTTGGAGGCCCTCCCCCCACTTCAAGGTCATCAGAAAATAGGGGAAGGGAGGGAAATGTCTGCTGGGCACTCCATTATTCACTATGGAGACCAATTCCTATAGGGTATAATAGAGAACTAATCCATGGGTATCTGGGGCTGGGGGGGGGCTGTTTTTTTTTAGATGGAGGCACCAAATTTTCAGCACAGCATCCAGCACCTCTCCCCAAAACACCTACCAAATTTCAAAAGGATTGGACTAGGGGTCCACTTCTATGAGCCCCCCCCCAAAAAAAGTGCCCCTAGTCTTCATTATTTCCAATGGAGGGAAGGCATTTAAAAGGTGTGCGGTCCCTTCAAATGTGATAGCCCAAACTCCCTTTAGAGTTCAATTATGTTTGTCACAACCTTGATCATGGCCCCATCTCCAATATCTCCTGGCTCCACCCCCCCCCCCCCAAATTCTCCTGACTCCATTCCCAAAGTCCCCAAATATTTCTTGAATTGGACTTAGCAACCCTATGATCACAGGAGATACTTAGCCTGACCTAGGCATGCTTCCCCTCCGGATTTGATGTGCACAATGACACGCCCACATCTGCCTCGAAGTCCCACCTGTACCTACCTCATCCGAGGATGGGCTGGGACCGGATTAAACAGCTAGTGGGAATTTCCCAGTAGCAAACCTCTAAAATGTATGTAGGGCACGTTTCCTGGCTGTCTCAATGGCCGGGTGCACGCTGCAGCCATCCCACTTCCACCTGAAATGCTCACGAGCAGTCGGAATGCTGGTCTCGTATGTATGCAGCCCTCTTCCAGCAGCACTGCAAAACAAAACACAACCTCGAGGTTGTGACGACAAAATCACTAGCATCGCAACAAATAACACTACACAAAGAGAACAAGTCCCTCGATGAAAAATCATGACGTGTCAATATCCAGACTCCAAACGGACTCGATGCTGCTTCCAGTAGATGCAAAGGCATTCAAATCTCGCATGTCGTTGAAGTTGGAATTCCCCAGAACAGGTCGTCCATTTCTGCCACACCTGTTTCAATCCTTTGTCAACACGAGATATTCCACAGCAGGGCTTTTTTGGTAAAAAAAAAAAAAAAAAAAAGCCCAGCAGGAACTCATTTGTGTATTAGGCCACTCCCTCTGATGGCACCATTGTTTCACACAGGGCCTTTTTGTAGGAAAAAAGCCCAGCAGCCGGAACTGTGTTCCTGTGTGTTCCTGCTCAACCCCCCCCACCCCCTGTTCCACAGTACTTCTATAGAATATAGTTTGCAATATTCAAACGTTATACATAGGGCCCAACCAGTCTCCACAAGATGCTCTCTCAATTAGGGCACACGCTCCTACCGGCTGAGTCTTTTTCTCCAGGGAAACTGTTATTGATAATCTGGAGAGCAATTAGAAGAAGAAGAAGATATTGGATTTATATCCTGTCCTCCTCTCTGAATCTCAGAGTCTCAGAGAGCCTCACGATCTCCTTTATCTTCCTCCCCCAAAACAGACACCCTGTGAGGTGGGTGAGGCTGAGGGCTCTCACAGCAGCTGCCATCCCTGAGGTAGCCAATCCTCCAAGAGCTTACAGAGCTCTTAGTACAGGGCCTACTGTAAGCTCCAGGAGGATTGGCCATATCAGGGGTGTGTGGCCTAATATGAAGAAGAAGAAGATGAAGAAGATATTGGATTTATATCCCGCCCTCCACTCCGAAGAGTCTCAGAGCGGCTCACAATCTCCTTTACCTTCCTCCTCCACAACAGACACCCTGTGAGGTAGATGAAGATATTGGATTTATATCCCGCCCTCCACTCTGAGGAGTCTCAGAGTGGCTCACCATCTCCTTTCCCTTCCTCACCCACAACAGACACCCTGTGAGGTAGATGAAGATATTGGATTTATATCCTGCCCTCCACTCCAAAGAGTCTCAGAGCGGCTCACAATCTCCTTTCCCTTCCTCCCCCACAACAGACACCCTGTGAGGTAGATGAAGATATTGGATTTATATCCTGCCCTCCACTCCAAAGAGTCTCAGAGCGGCTCACAATCTCCTTTACCTTCCTCCCCCACGACAGACACCCTGTGAGGTAGATGAAGATATTGGATTTATATCCCTCCCTCCACTCCGAAGAGTCTCAGAGTGGCTCACCATTTCCTTTCCCTTCCTCCCCCACAACAGACACCCTGTGAGGTAGATGAAGATATTGGATTTATATCCTGCCCTCCACTCCGAAGAGTCTCAGAGCGGCTCACAATCTCCTTTCCCTTCCTCCCCCACAACAGACACCCTGTGAGGTAGATGAAGATATTGGATTTATATCCTGCCCTCCACTCCAAAGAGTCTCAGAGCGGCTCACAATCTCCTTTACCTTCCTCCCCCACAACAGACACCCTGTGAGGTAGATGAAGATATTGGATTTATATCCTGCCCTCCACTCCAAAGAGTCTCA
The DNA here is from genome assembly GCF_032191835.1 of Heteronotia binoei. NCBI lineage: Eukaryota > Metazoa > Chordata > Lepidosauria > Squamata > Gekkonidae > Heteronotia > Heteronotia binoei. Next base: position 122,697,619 of record NC_083229.1, read on the forward strand.
GAGCGGCTCACAATCTCCTTTACCTTCCTCCCCCACAACAGACACCCTGTAAGGTAGATGAAGATATTGGATTTATATCCCTCCCTCCACTCCGAAGAGTCTCAGAGTGGCTCACCATCTCCTTTCCCTTCCTCCCCCACAACAGACACCCTGTAAGGTAGATGAAGATATTGGATTTATATCCTGCCCTCCACTCTAAAGAGTCTCAGAGCGGCTCACAATCTCCTTTACCTTCCTCCCCCACAACAGACACCCTGTGAGGTGGGTGGGGCTGGAGAGGGCTCTCACAGCAGCTGCCCTTTCAAGGACAACCTCTGCCAGAGCTATGGCTGACCCAAGGCCATTCCAGCAGGTGCAAGTGGAGGAGTGGGGAATCAAACCCGGTTCTCCCAGATAAGAGTCCGCACACTTAACCACTACACCAAACTTGCTCTCATATGCAAAGGAGCTTCTGCTACAACAAAAGCCGTAGTGCTGCTAGGGCTACTCCCTCCCCATGCACCTTTAAAAAGGAAGTAATAACTCTTGTAATAACACTTAAAATGATTTTTTAATATGCCAGCTTTTGATCAAGGATCTCTTGCATTGCAGCCACCTGCCTGCTTAAAGACAGCATTTTAATTCTTAAAATTTTTAACGGCCTTTTCTAATACATCATGGCCCAAAGCCTGAATTATAAGGACAACATTAATAATGGAAAGACTCCCCCTCACCCCCCGAATCGGTTGAGCGCACCATCTCCTCTCCTCCGTCCAGGAGCAGGCCAGAGGCCTCGGAGAAAGGAAGGGACTAATGAACCTTCTTTGTGAAGATGAGATCCATAAATGTTGTAATCTGGCCCCAGAGTCATATAGATTACCTTGGTGGGATGTACCTCTTCATTAAATAAAACTAAACGAACGGAAATTGACTGGGTTCTTTTATTAACTGGAAGTGATGGAAACCGGAGGCGCTTTTATCATCCGAGTGCTTTGTGAAAGCGCGCTCTTTCCCATTGTGTCTACCCAGCACCCAATTCTTATTTCAGCACAACGGATGGGACTCACAACACCGGGTGTTCCAAAACAACAGACAAGTATGGGCTTAGGGGTGCCAGTCTCCAGGTCGGAGCCTGGGTCCCTCTTGAATTATAGTTTATCTCTATACATTATGCTCCAATGAGGTCCTTCCCTCCCAGGGTTGCCAATCCCCAGGTGGGGGCAGGGGATCCCCTGGGTCAGAGGCCCTCCCCCCACTTTAGGGTTATCAGAAAGCAGTGCGGGGAGGGAAATGTCTACTGGGCACTCCATTATTCCCTATGGCGACTGATTCCAATAAGGTATAACAGATAATCGATCTGCCAGTATTTGGGGCTCGGGTGGGGGAGGGCTGTTTTTTCGGTTAGAGGCACCAAAATGTCAGTATAGCATCTGGTGCCTCTCCTCAAAACAGTCCCTAAGTTTCAAAGGGGGTCCAATTCTATGAGCCCCCAAAGAAACTTAGGACGAGAAAGAAGAATACTTCAAATAAACAAGGGGAGGGGCTTCAATGGGGTATAATGCCCATTGGAGTTCACCTTCCAAGCAGCCATTTTCTCACCTTCCTCAGATTTCATTTCCCATCCGGAGTTGAGAAACCCCGCCTGTTACTGATTCTCTATAATGTCCTTTTATTGGATTAGGTCCGGCACTTACCCAGCCGAGTCTGCTTGCAGAGGTCGAGGCTGGGGGCCGTCTTTGCCCCTCCCGGAAGGAGGGAGGAGCAGCATCACCCGATATACGGGTGTTCTGCTTGGGCGGGGAATCGGGGCTTTATAAGCCCTGGTTCCCGCCCTCCAGCCACGCAGTTTGTTTTGCTCTCTGGAGAGAGCACGTGTGTCGGGAGCGTCGGGTTGCGGCGGCGAGGGACCGGAGCGGTAGTGATCGACGGCGCGGCCTTGGCTCCTTCCCTCACTCGGGCGACGGCGCGAGCGACTGGCGAACCGCGCTTGCGAGGCTGAGTTGTCCTGCGCGGCTGTTTGAGAGGCCTGGGTGGCCTGGGCGGGGGAAGGGAGCGTAGCTAAGCCCTTCGGGCTGTGCGGGGCGCGAGCGGTCGGCTGAGCAGCGCTTGCGAGGCTGTGGGGCGCAGTTCGGAGCGCCAGTTAGCAGCCTGAACAGAGGCCAGCGCGGTGACGGGGGTTCCCCAGCCCACTGGGTGGCGGCGGCTGAATCTGGGTGCTTACCCAACGGGCCGGCCACGTTTCTTTTATTACTTAAAAGGAGGAGCGCAGCGTTTTCCCATTAGTGGGGTGGCGCAAGCGCCGGGCCAGCACAAGGCAGTAGCCTGTCGGATTATACTGAGGGGGTTTTTTGTGCTGATTTGGGGCCCCATCACTCAGGGAGCTGGGTGGGTGTGGCATTCTGCCTGGTAGGGGGTAGGCTCGTGCCTGTAAGCACCCCCCCCTTTTTTCCCCCTTTTCTCTGGCCACGTCCATTGGGCCTGCCTGAGTAGTTGCTGAGGTGAAGTGTTTGTGGCTTGTTCCTCAAAACACCTCTTCCCTCCCACACCCTGCCCTCCTTCCTTGTAGGAAGTGTGCAGCAGCCAGGTCACTGTTTCCTGGTGGCCTGACTGGGGCTTCTTTCTGGTTGGCCAGAGTCCGGGGGGACGCCTCCTTTTGATTCAACCCTCTTTTCACCACATCAATTGGCCAAAGGTGTGCTTGGAGGGAGCTATTGAGCGTGGGTGTGTAGTCGCTCCTGCTTTTGGCCTGTGCCCTAGAGGCATTTGGGATGGCACCCAAAAAAGGGCAGGGCAAATCAAAGGGCAAGCAGCCCGCCCGCCCAGTCCGTGGGCGGGGCCAGCAGCAGCCCCGGGCGGAAGAACAGGTCGAAAGTGAGCGGGTGCGGCTGGCCATTATGGGCCAGCTGGACGCCCTAGAGCAGGAGAGAGTCGCTAGGGGCGCTCCCATTTGGGAGGGACGCCGCCGGGCCTCAGGCCGTTCGGCAAGGCTGACCTTTGAAACAGAACTGCTTGCACGTCTTTCTGCTTTGCAGGGTGGGCCAGCGGAGACCGAAACACCACCGGAACCGGACCAGGAGGAGGATCCGGAGGAGGGCCCATCGGGCGTGGCATCGGGCAGTGGTGCACCTGGTGGCGGTGAGCTTTGCACCCCGGGTGGCGCCGGGGCCTCCACGGGTGACGGTGGTAAGCCCCTTTTTCAGCCAAGTCATGGGTGGCCGTGGGGCCCCATCCAACCTCCTGCCCCCCCAGTCGGTGCAGGGTGGGGCACTTTGGGGCACGGGGCAGCTAGGTGTTAGTGATCAGTTGGGTTCTGTCCAGCCATGGGCTTGGGGTTTTCATACCCCTAGCCCGCTGCCCAATTCGGTTTTTTCCCCAGTTGGCCAGCAGGCTAGCGCCATTGCGCCACCTGCTGTTTCTGCCCCCCCGTCCACGCATGGCATTTTGCCGTGGGGTGGTCAGCAGTTTTCTCAAATTCAGGGGGCTTGGCCAGTGGCTCAGGGTAGTGGGTGGTTTTACCCCCCTAACCCGTATGCCAGCATTCCCTTTCATGTTCTCCCATATGGGGATACCTCCTTGCCACTGGGTGACCATTTGACTGCCGCTACGCGGGAAAAAATTCTACGCGGCGAATATGTGGACGTCTTCAGTCTCCTATTCAGAGAGCTCGAGAAGAAGAATAAGGACGAGCTCGATGATAAGGAGAAGGAGAAACTGAAGAGGAGGAAGGTAGATAGATCCTGGGCAAATTGGTTGCCAGGATTCTTGATATACGCTGGAGTCATTGCAAGAGCACAGCCGGCTAGGGCGGCCGCCCTCTTTCAATATATAGATATTGTGTACCGGGCGTATACGGACTTCGCCGGGGCAGCTTGGCTGCAATATGACGAAGCTTTCCGGATGCGGGCCGCAGTTAATCCTGGAATGCCGTGGGACCAGATAAACCAGCAGCTGTGGTTGCAGCTGATGTCCCCAGCGAAACCAAATCCTGGTGACAGGTCCGATAGCGGCCATTTAGTGCTGAGGGTGCAACAACAACAGCAGTCTTCTACAGGGGCCCGCGTCGCCGCGGGCCAGTCGGTTCAAACCCGGTTGCTTTGCTGGGAGTTCGCATCCAAAGGTGCGTGCCCCAGGAAGCCCTGTAAGTTCCGGCATGAGTGCCCTCTCTGCGGCGGACCCCACGCACTGTCGGCCTGTAGCAGATCTAAGTTTAGGCCAGGCAGCAAGCGCCCTGGGGGTGGTGGGGGCGGGCAGAACCCCCCTGGAAAAGGGGCCCAGCCCCATCCGCCTGACGGCTCTCAATAAGTGGCTACGCTTATACCCGTGCACGGCCGATGCTCGGTATTTGCGCGACGGGTTTAGCTTAGGTTTTCGGATTCCCTATCGGGGGCCTAGGGCCCCCTTTTTGGCTCCGAATTTGCGTTCTGTTGTTGGGCTCGAGCATGTGGTTCGGGAAAAAATAGCCAAAGAATGCCGGGAAGGAAGGGTCCTCGGTCCTTTCGATGCTCCCCCAGTTCCCACGTTGAGGGTATCGCCCTTGGGGGTGGTTCCTAAGAAGGCGGCAGGTGAATATCGCATTATTCACCACCTGTCGTACCCCAGGGGAGCATCGGTAAACGATGCTATTCCTGAGGAATTATGCTCGGTGCGTTATACCTCCTTTGACCAGGCGGTCAAAGTGGTGCGCTCCTGCGGGATTGGGGCGGAGATGGCGAAGTGTGACATCAAGTCAGCTTTTCGCCTCTTGCCCGTTCATCCCGGGGACTTTGAGCTTCTTGGTTTTTGTTTTGAAAAAAAATTTTACATGGACCGGGCTTTGCCAATGGGTTGTTCGATTTCTTGCGCAGCGTTTGAGCGCTTCAGTTCATTTTTGGAATGGGCGCTCAGGCACAAGACCGGGGTCAATGCTACGGCGCATTACCTGGACGACTACCTTTTCGTCGGTCCAGCGGGGTCCGAGCAATGCGCTAAGTTGCTGAACGCATTTCAGGAATTAGCCCTCGAACTCGGGGTGCCCTTGGCACACGAGAAGACTGAGGGGCCAAGCACGGTCCTCACTTTTTTAGGCATCGAGCTTGACACTTTGCAGCAAACGTCACGTTTGCCGGAGGCCAAGGTCGCTGACCTGAAGGCCAGGCTGGCCGCTTTGAAGGGGCAGCGGAAGGTTTCGCTGCTGGAACTGCAACAGGTTGTGGGCCACCTTAACTTTGCATGCAAAGTGGTGGCCCCAGGTAGGGCCTTTTGTAGGCGTCTTTGTGACGCTATGGGCCGACTGCGTCTCCCCCATCACAAGGCCCGTGTTACTTCTGGAATGCGAGCAGACTTGGAGGTATGGGAGGATTTTTTGCAATCCTTTAATGGTGTTTCTTTCTGGAGGGAGGATCTGAAGGTAGAAGCAGAGCTTCAGATCTCTTCTGATGCCTCCGGTGCCAGCGGTTTCGGGGTATTTTTTAGAGGACATTGGTGCGCGGAGCAGTGGCCCGCGGAATGGTTGGACAGCGGGCTCTGTAGGGACCTGACGTTTTTGGAATTTTTTCCCATCCTGGTGGCCGTTTGGCTCTGGGGGGAGCAGCTAGCCAACCATTCGGTCCTCTTTTGGTGCGATAACTTGGCGGTCGTCCATGTTATCAATTCCTTATCTTCTAAATCTGTGTTGGTGATGAATCTGGTTAGGTCTTTCACCATGCGTTGCCTCCGGTTGAATATTTTATTCCTGGCTAGGCACGTACCTGGGGTATGTAACGGGGTGGCGGATGCTCTGTCTCGCCAACAGATGGAGCGTTTTCGAGAACTGGCCCCAGAAGCAGATCCGTGGCCAGCGAAAATGCCAGAAGAACTGTGGCGTCTTGGGAAAAGGAAGCCGGTAGGGCCATCCAGTTGGCACTAGCTCCTAGCACCAGGAAAGCGTACGACAGAGCGTTCAGCCAATTTCGGGAGTTCAGACGTGAGGCGGCATTGCCGGATCTTTGGCCGTTCCCTGTGGAGCACATTATGCATTTCTGTGTGCACCAGAAGGGGAGAGGCCTGGGACTGAAATCCATTCGGGGCCAACTTGCAGCATTGGCTTTTGCTAGCAAGGCCCGCGGTTTCCCTGAACATACTAGCGATTTTAGGGTTAGAAAAATGCTCGAGGGTTGGGCCCGGGAGCGGACCCAGCGGGTTGATGATAGGCAACCCATATCCCCGTCTGTCCTTCAAGGGTTGTTTGGGGGATGGCCCTGTGTTTGTTCCTCCCCCTTTGAAGCAGCATTGTTTCATGCTGCCTCACTGTTGGCCTTTTTTGGGGCCTTGCGTGTAAGCGAGCTGGTGGTTCAGTCCAAGGCTGATACTTCCGGGAGGGCGCTCCAATCCAAGGATATCAAAATTGCTAACGGTCAGCTCGTTCTGACAATTCGCCGGTCCAAGACTGACCAAAAGCAGAGGGGATCTGTTATTACAATCGGTATGTGCTCCATTCAGGACTTATGTCCGGTCAGGGCTGTTCGGCGTTACATTCGCGTTAGAGGGAACGCTGAAGGCCCCTTTTTAAGGCATGCCGACGGCTCCCCTCTTACCAAATATCAATTTTGGAAGGTCACAAGCAAGGCTCTGGCCAGGTTGGGTTTACAGGGCTTCAAATTTGGAACGCATTCCTTTAGGATTGGGGCGGCCTCCACAGCCGCTTCTATGGGTTACACGCCCTCCGCCATTCAGCATATAGGCCGATGGCGGTCGTCGGCTTACAAAACATATGTTCGCCCTTTGGTCACCTAGATGTAAGAGGGGGGCCTGGTGGGGTGGTATTGTGGTTACTGTATGTTGACAGTTGTTTGTCTTTTCAGGTGCTGGTGCTCGTGGTGAGAGACGTCGCGTTCTCATCTGCGGGCACAGCATGGTTTTCTGGGCGGCCCACTTCGCCAGGCGGTCTTCAGTTGGCACCCAGCTTGGCCTCAGTGCGTGGGCCACTGTGGATTGGCTGGGTCGTCGGGGGCTGCGCTGGCCCGGGATCATGCCCCTGCTTTTCAAGGAATGGAAGGCAGCACCTCCACACATTTTGGTCATCCATTTGGGAGGGAACGACTTGGGGCTGCTGCGTGGGAAAGCTCTCTCCCAGCAGGCCTTGGCCGACCTCCGGGAAATTCGGCGGAGATGGCCTGGAGTTATCCTGATTTGGTCGGCAATTTTGCCGCGTAGAGTGTGGAGGCATGCCATTTCACCGGGGGGGGTGGAACGTGCCAGGCGTAAAGCGAATCGGGCTATTCAGAAAGCCATGGAAGGTGGATTAGGAATCTTTCTCCCGCATCCGGCCATACGGGTCGAGCAAGTTGACCTGTATCGGCCGGATGGTGTTCACCTTTCCGATTTGGGTAACCGGGCCTTCTTAGACGAAATTCGGCAGGGGGTGCGGTCGGCTCTGGGCCTACCGTTGGGGCGCTAATGCCAAAGCAGAGGCTTGACATTGGCGGTGGCTAGAGGAGGTTGGCCACAGGGTTTTCCAGGGGAGCACCTATGGCCTAGCACCGGCGGTGCGGTGGTCTGTATGAACCGTAGATGGGCTAGACGGCTCAGTGCGGGGATTGCAGATCACAGGGAGCCTCACCTGGGCGGATCTTTCCACGGGGATTGATGCCGGCTCGGATGGTGGGGCTCGAGGCCTGGCCGCTCAGCTACAACCCGAATTTGGCGGGCTTGTGCTGGGGGCAGGGTGGCTCGCCCTTTGGACAAGGCGGGGTCCGGGGTTGACCCCAGGGCTTGTCTGGTCAGGTTTTCACCCCTCCTGCCAGTTACAGTTATTTAATGTTTTAATAAAGCGGCCCGGTTTTAAACCCAACACTTGTGTCTGCTTCTTCATTCCGACTGGGGGGGCAAGGTCCGGCACTTACCCAGCCGAGTCTGCTTGCAGAGGTCGAGGCTGGGGGCCGTCTTTGCCCCTCCCGGAAGGAGGGAGGAGCAGCATCACCCGATATACGGGTGTTCTGCTTGGGCGGGGAATCGGGGCTTTATAAGCCCTGGTTCCCGCCCTCCAGCCACGCAGTTTGTTTTGCTCTCTGCCCACCCACCCTCCCTTTGGCAGTACAGGCGTTTGCCGGTCGCCTGTTTTTTGGGGGCCAGGTAGGAATTTTTTCGCTTCCACACAATTGGCTTCAGTGGGAGTGTTTTTCGCCTACCTTGTACTGCCTTGTAGCTTAGGAGTTGTTGGAGATAGTTGTTTTGGTCGCAGGCTAGAGGAGGTTGGCCACAGGGTTTTCCAGGGGAGCACCTATGGCCTAGCACCGGCGGTGCGGTGGTCTGTATGAACCGTAGATGGGCTAGACGGCTCAGTGCGGGGATTGCAGATCACAGGGAGCCTCACCTGGGCGGATCTTTCCACGGGGATTGATGCCGGCTCGGATGGTGGGGCTCGAGGCCTGGCCGCTCAGCTACAACCCGAATTTGGCGGGCTTGTGCTGGGGGCAGGGTGGCTCGCCCTTTGGACAAGGCGGGGTCCGGGGTTGACCCCAGGGCTTGTCTGGTCAGGTTTTCACCCCTCCTGCCAGTTACAGTTATTTAATGTTTTAATAAAGCGGCCCGGTTTTAAACCCAACACTTGTGTCTGCTTCTTCATTCCGACTGGGGGGGCAATTTCCATTTTTACTGTTTGCAAGTAGGGTTCAGACCCCTACCCACTCACATGACTGCATATATCCCCAAAAGGTGGTAGCTACAGTTACTCCCCCCCCCCCTTGTTAGTTCTAGGAGGTCAAAGGTAATGCCAAGGAAGCATATCAGCATGCATTGGCTGGCTGCTTCCATATGTCTGACTCAGGAGGTGCTATTGGCATGGAGTTCCAAGACAGGTAGATGTGGATGGAGCTGTATAGATTCCATTGCCATTACTAGATTCTCTACCCCTTGAAGTGAGATCCTTTTGAAGATGCCTTTTTGCAGCTAACAGCACACAGGATATGAGCTGGCAATGTTGGCACCATGCTGGCACTCCACTGACTTACACTAGCACTGCACTAATTTCCATACTGGCACTACATGGGTTTCCAGTTCTTAGGACAGCACTTCGATCAGCTTATCTCCGTGTGGATTGTGCCCAGAGCTGTTAAGCATGAACGACACATGGAATAGCCTTTCAAGATTTACACTGGTTCTGTACACAAGAATTGGGGGAAGGAAGAGAATCTCTCTCTTTATTTTGCGTTTGAGTTCCCCATGACAGACGCTGGATCTTGCAGAGCTGTTAAAAATCTGTACATCCATATTTTGTTTCTCCTAACGTATGGTTCGAACTTAGCTCTATCTAAATTTCATTAGCGGTTTTTGGAAATGTGAACATTTTCTCCATCTGCTCAAAGGATTATAAAATCCATTGCATTGGTTTTGCAAATCGGGAAACAGCTGGAAAGTTGTATTTTTTTATTTTCTTTTTTACTAAAGCTCTCCCAATTCATATTTGCAAGAGATGAGACTTCAGCAATCTTTCTTAGGGCCCGTAATATGCTCTCCATTCCTCAACTGTACAGTTTCTTTCTAAATGCTAATAAACCAGCTGGTGTAATGGTTAGTTAACAGACTCCCCATTAACCTCTCTTTTTTGAAACGAATATAACCTGACCATTTGAATGATCTTCGTAAGCAATAGTATGAAATGGGTGTTTAAGGGGGTTTTTTGTGGTTGTTTTGTTTTAGTTTACCCTTTTTACCCTTTCCCCCTGATAATTATGTGTCTCAGTGTTTCTGGTGATCATCTGAAATTCAAGGAAAACACAATCTGTAACTGTCTTTCCTAGACTCCAAAGATGCTCAGATTTTGGGTGGGATCACACTAGGAAGTTGCCACAATGGTGTCCCGGCTTTTAAAAAAGCCAGTACATTTTGAGGCAGGCTGTAGCAATTAGACTGTGCTTAGAGAAGCATTCATGAGCCCCATGGCGCAGAGTGGTAAAGCTGCAGTACTGCAGTCGGAGCCCTCTGCTCACGACCTGAGTTTGATCCCAGCGGAAGCTGGTTCAGGTAGCCGGCTCCTGGTTGACTCATCCTTCCATCTTTCCAAGGTCGGTAAAATGAGTCCCCAGCTTGCTGGAGGGAAAGTGTAGATGACTGGGGAAGGCCATGGCAAAGCCACCCCATAAAAAGTCTGGCGTGAAAACGTGAAAGCAACGTCACCCCAGAGTCGAAAACAACTGGTGCTTGCACAGGGGACTACCTTTACCTTTTTTTTTTTTTTTAGAGAAGCATTCAACCCGAGGTCACCCTGTGACTTTTGTAATAAATCGGGACTTGAACCTCAATCTCCCATATTCCATTCAAGCACTCTAACTACCATGCCAGCTTGGTTGCATTCAAATTATTATGTCTTATAGTTTTATCTGTTACTCAGGGCTTTTTTGGTAGTAGGAACTCCTTTGCATATTAGGCCACACCCACCTGATGTAGCCAAACCTCCAAGAGCTTGCAGGGCTCTTAGTACAGGGCCTACTTTAAGCTCCAGGAGGATTGGCTACATCAGGGGTGTGTGGCCTAATATGCAAAGGAGTTCCTGCTACAAAAAAAAGCTTTGCTGTTACTTATTTTTATTCACTACTGGATGTTTTATATTGACAATTGGCATGTGGGCAGTGTTTACTCTAAGCTGAGTTAGCAGGAGCTAGCTCACAGATTTTTAGTCTCCAGCTCACATATTTTTGTCTTAGTTCAGGAAGAATGACCCCAGAGCACCCTAATTTATGCAACAGCTCCCAACTTTAATGCCAGGAGTTCATAAAATAGAATCTTTGCTCACAAGACTCTGCAGCTTAGAGGGAACATTGCTCGTGAACTGCCCCAAACCTGCTTCACGGGGAGAGCAGAATATAAACCTAATAAAACTAAACTTAACTAGACAAAACTCAAGTGAACCAAATACAATAGATCATGTGGTAAAATATTGCAATTATTGTTTCAGCTCCTTAGAAACAGGGCCAGACTAGACATTATGGCGTCCATTGGTCCAATCCATGATCAGTGATCCCATTTTGGTGTTAAACTTAGCCATTTAAAAACATCATGACAGCCCAATCCTGATTGAACTCACAGCATGGGGTGGGGGGGGAGGCAGGTGATCCCCCCCCCCTTGCTTTTTCAAGTACCAAACCAGCTTATGACTTGTGAAGACTTGAAGCCTGGGATCAAGACGCCTGGGCACCCAAAGCTTGTGTTTATTTTATTTTATTTTTTATTATTGTAAGATTGATACATAAAGGAGGGAGAAAGAAAAAGAGATTGTGTCTGAACATGCTAGGTATTATGCAGTGAATACAATATAACCCATTTACATCCTGTACAATGTAGCGCAGCGGTCCCCAACCTTTTTGGCACCAGGGACTGGTTTTGTGGAAGACAATTTTTCCAGGGACGGGGGTGAGGGGTGGGGGATGGCTTTGGAATGATACAATTGTGCATTTTATTTCTATTAGTTTGTCGCGGTAGTTAAGTGTGCGGACTCTTATCTGGGAGAACCTGGTTGGATTCCCCACTCCTCCACTTGCAGCTGCTGGAATGGCCTTGAGTCAGCCGTAGCTCTTGCAGAGATTGTCCTTGAAAGGGCAGCTTCTTGGAGAGCTCTCTCAGTTCCACCCACCTCACAGGGTGTCTGTTGTGGGGGAGGAAGATCAAGGAGATTGTGAGCCGCTCTGAGATTCTGAAATTCGGAGTGGAGGGCAGGATATAAATCCAATGTCGTTGTCTTATTATTATTATTACTACATTGTAATGTATAATGAAATAATTATACGACTCACCGTCCAGTTGCTAACAGGCCATGGACCCGTACCGGTCCAAGGCCCAGGAGTTGGGTGCCCCTGATGTAGTGAATATCTGTGCTCTATATTGAATTAGTAATCAAAAGGCTGCACATATATATTAAGAGAACTGAAGCCACACACATACTCAACTCCAGCACACGAATTTGAAATAATCCATTAATTTTGGCTCTACAGGTTACATCAGCGAGCACAAAAGAAGTTCTGTTGCAAGAAGAATGTTGAAAGAATATAATGTGCGACCAAAGTGACTCAAATAGTCTTCTTGGCCAAAAATAATTATTATCCCCATTATAACGCTGAAGCATGATCTCCAGCTAAATCCCTAATGTCAGGTGTTTTATAATTATCCTCCTGGTGCAATAGATGAAATACGACTTCCCCTGGAAACTTTTATTGATTTTTTTTTAAAAAAAAACACCATGCACAAGGCAATTTGGAGTTAAGTTTAATATAGTTCATACTATAAAACCTAACTTCATCAAGGTCTGTTGTGTAATTTTTTTTTAATTATTATTTGAAGTCGGACCAAAGTGGGCGGGACGGAAACATGGCTAGGTTTCATTTTTAATTTATATTGTTAATCCCAAGGGCTCCCCGGATGAGGAACTGGAAGCTAAATTCAGGATACAGTTTTGGGAGTGGAACACAAAAGGTAATAAATGGCACCGCTGTTGCCTATGCTGCTGAACGTGACGATACTATATAAAACTTTTACAGCCTGTATGATCATCTCTCCAATAGAGCAACATTCTGTTTCAGGGGAGTATCACAAACAACTTGATTGAAATTCCGAGTTTCTATAAAGAGTCTGTACTATTTTGCCTATGAGAGCCAGTTTGGTGTAGTGGTGAAATGTGCAGACTCTTATCTCTTATCTTATCTTGGTTTGATTCCCCACTCCTCCACTTGCAGCTGCTGGAATGCCCTGGGGTCAGCCATAGCTCTTGTAGGAGTTGTCCTTGAAATGACAGCTGCTACAAGAGCTCTCTCAGCCCCACCTACCTCACAGGGTGTCTGTTGTGCGTGTGTGTGGGGGGGAGGAGGTAAAGGAGATTGTGACCACTCTGAGATTCAGAGTATAGGGTGGGATATAAATCCCAAATCATCATTATCATCATCATCATCTTCTTCAAAGAACTACACAACTGTTCTGCAAAGTGTGAACGCAGAACAGTTGCAGATAGACAGCATGATTCACTGGGTGCAGAGCTAGCTCAGGATAAGAACATAAGAAGAGCCCTGCTAGATCACACCAGTGGACAACTAGTACAGCATCCCGGCGTGTGATTCAGAAGTTGACTGCCTCTAGACTTCTGGGATAGGAAAATGCTGAGCTGAGCTGCTTCTCATAAAGGGAGCAGGCTGGAACTTCTGTTTGGGGTAGTGGAAGGCAAATTAATGCCTACTGCCTACTTTTCTCAGTCAGAGATTAGTCCAAGAAATGCACAAAAAACTTTGAGGAGATTTACCTTGGCTAAAAGGGAATCCCGGGGGAGGGGGGCTCCTTTGAGGGGTCTCCGGAGAAGAGTTGCATTTTCATCATCTGCAGAAGTTTCCAGAGTCATTTATTTGACATAAGCTCAAGCAGGATCCTAACCTTCTTGGACATTACTAAACATCTAAAGTTACACAAGACCGGTGTGGATCTGGATAACTTGCAGAAAAGGTACAGATTACTATCTTTCATTCCGGGACTATTTAAAGTTAAACAGAATAAATTCAAAAGGTGGGAAATGGAAATCTAGAAAGCTTGGAAGAAGAAGGGATGAAGAGGTGAAATTTGGACTTTTTAAATTCAAAGGACAGTGCTAAAAAGTGAGAAGGAATTTATTGTTTGGTCTACTTGCGGTTTTGAAAAAAGAGCACTGTCGTCACAGACCTGCAGCATACACAGAAGTTGACTGCCTCTGGATGCGAAGGTTTCCTTCAGTCACCTTTGCTCGTTGCCATGGATAGACTTCTCCGCCATGAATCTATCTACTCCTCTTTTAAAGTTGTCTATGCCTGTGGCCAGGGCTTTTTTTTATATATAGAAAAAGCCCAGCAGGAACTCTCATAAACATAAGAAGATAAGAGAAGCCATGATGGATCAGGCTAATGGCCCATCCAGTCCAACACTCTTTGTCACACAGTGGCCAAAAAACCCAAGTGCCATCAGGAAGTCCATCAGTGGGGCCAGGACACTAGGAGCCGTCCCACGGTTGTCCCCCCCTAAGCACCAAGAATACAGAGCATCACTGCCCCTGGCAAAGAATTCCAAAAATAAGTTGTGGCTAATAGTCACTGATGGACCTCTGTTCCATATGTTTGTCCAATCCCCTCTTGAAGCTGTCTATGCTTGCAGCCACCGCCACCTCCTGTGGCAGTGAATTCCACGTGCTAATTACCCTTTGGGTGAAGAAGTACTTCCTTTTATCCATTCTAACCTGGCTGCTCAGCCATTTCATTGAATGTCTATGAGTGCAAAGATATTATTTTTACTAAAAATACAAGAATGCTTAAAGGTGGGGGCACAGTGGGATTTGGCAATGCAATTTTTAAAATAAAACATCAAGAAAAAGCACAAGGATCACAGCAGAATTTTTTTTAAAAAAAATATAAAATGAACTGAGCCTAGGAAAACATGAAATGGTTTGGCACTGCAAGCATCCCAGGTGTGGGCACGGATTCCCCTGGTTTGGAGGCCCTTCCTCTGCTTCAGGGTCATCAGAAAACAGGGGGGAGGGAAGGAAATATCTGCTGGGCACTGCATTATTTCCTAAGGTGGCCGATTCCCATAGGGTATAATGGAGAATTGATCCACAGGTATCTGGGGCTCTGCGGGGGGCTGGTTTTTGAAGTAGGGGCACCAACTTTTTAGCATAGCATTCGGTTCCTCTCCTCAAAACATCTTCCATGTTTCAAGATGATGGGACCAGGAGGTCCAATTCTATGAGCCCCCAAAGAAGGTGCCCCTATCCTTCATTATTTCAAATGGAGGGAAGACATTTAAAAAGTATGCCATCCCTTTACATGTGATAGCCAGAACTCCGCTTGACTGAACTCCAAAGGGAGTTCTGGCTCCACCCCAATGTCTCCTGGGTCCACCCCAAGTCCCCAGATATTTCTTGAATTGGACCTGGCAACCCTGATGGGAACTGATCTTCTATAGATCAAGGCTACTGTGAAAGACAGAACCGAGAGCCAGTTTGGTGTAGTGGTTAAGTGCATGGACTCTTACCTGGGAGAACCAGGTTTGATTCCCCACTCCTCCACTTGCACCTACTGGAATGACCTTGGGTCAGCCATAGCTTTCACAGGAGTTGTCCTTGAAAGGGCAGCTGCTGTAAAAAGCTCTCTCAGCCCCATCTACCTCACAGGGTGTCTGTTGTGGTGAGGGTGGGGAGGTAGAGGAGATTATAAACCACTGAGACTCTGAGATTCAGAGTATAGAGCAGGATATAAATCCAATATTTTCTCTTTCTCCTTCAGGGGATCCAGTGCAGCTTTTACAATTCAAAGGAGAGGGGAGGTTTTAATATTTCCTAATCTTCTGTTTCAAATTACTGGAATCCAAGGGATGGTTTCTGATCAGATCCATCGAGCTTATCTCATTAAAACAGCCTGATTGAAATTATCTTCCCTGTGGCTTCATCTGTATATTTGCTCTGCCTGGGGAGATCTGCAGTTCAAGGCTGCCTACCTTCCTTACTCCTCTGCCTTCTAGAGCTGGTGGAGAAGAGGGATTTAAAAGCCAGGAAGTCTCTTATCTTTCAAGAACTGAAGTTGGCTCTATTGTACCATGCACCGAGGCGGCATGCGCACGCAGCAGCTTCGCTGACAATGGCAAGCGTCAATATCATTTTAACGTACATGGTGATTTTGCATACGAGGCAGAAAGAGAAAGTATTACAGGTATATTTTCAATGGAAGTATAAGAAGGTAAGGTAAAAAGGTAAAGGCAGTCCCCTGTGCATGCACCAAGTCGTTACCAACCTATGGGATGATGTCACATCATGACCTTTTCTTGGCAGACTTTTTACGGGGTGGTTTGCCATTGTCTTCCCCAGTCAACTACACTTTCCCCCCAGCAAGCTGGGTACTCATTTTGCCAACCTCCGAAGGTTAGAAGGCTGAGTCAACCTTGAGCCGGCTACCTGAATCCAGCTTCCACTGGGTTCTTCTTCTTCTTCCTGAACCCAGCTTCCACTGGGATTAAACTCAGGTTGTGAGCAGAGAGCTTGGATTGCGGTACTGCAGCTTTACCACTCTGTGCCACAGGGCTCCTTATAATAAGGTATCTATCTGTAAAAAAGGAGCAAAACCTACCAGAAAGAGCACAGTCCTATGTGTGTTTACTCAGAAGTAATCCCCATTGGTATGACTTTAGCCTGAGTGTCAGTAAGTTTGTATTGTTGTTGTCAAGTTCTGATAGTTCCAATAACGATATCCTTTGTTTATTTCAAATGGATTCATTTATTAAGACCTAGAGTTGCTTACAGGACAGGTAACTAAAAGAACTGAAGATTCAAAGCACACACAGAGATATACAATGGCGGTTTACAGCTGTTACTATTTGGCGGGCACTTCTACCTTAAGGGTCAAATGTAACTATAATAAACAACAAAAGAGGAAGAACTGCATATCAAAGAGATAAGCACGTTTGAAGCTACCAGAGCATCCCTTCTCACACTGGTGAGACACAACAGTGCTCCGTGAGACTCTAAACATCCCCTAGCCAGATGGCCCTGGCTTTTAGATAGTTTAAAAGGTGTTCAGTCCCTTTAAATGTGATGGCCAGAACTCCCTTTGGAGTTCAATTATGTTTGTCAAACCCTTGCTCATGACTCCACCTTCAATGTCTCCTGGCTCCACCCCCAAAGTCCCCAGATATTTCTTGAATTGGACTCGGCAACCCTACTTCTCAGTCATGGCACCAACATTATTGAATTCCCACCCCAGCAAAATCCATCTGTCCTGCTCTGTCACTGACTTCTATTTGGAGGTGAGGACTAATCTGTTTCATCCAGCATTCCTTCACCGACCCTCCATCCTCTAGCAGCAGAAAAAGATCAAGAATCCAGTAGAACCTTAAAGACTAACACAATTGCTGTTTTAATCATTGTATTTGTATAATGTTTTATCGAATGTTGTTAGCCGCCCTGAGCCTGCCTAGGCGGGGAGGGCGGGATACAAATAAAATTTAATAATAATAAAAATAATAATTTGTAGCAGGGCAGGACCTTTCATGAGTCACAGAAGAAGATGATGATATTTGATTTATATCCTGCCCTTCACTCTGAATCTCAGAGTCCCAGAGCGGCTCACAATCTCCTTCACCCTCCTCCCCCACAACAGACACCCTGTGAGGTGGGTGGGGCTGAGAGGGCTCTCCCGGAAGCTGCCCTTTCAAGGACAGCTATGGCTGACCCAAGGCCATTCCAGCAGCTGCAAGCGGAGGAGTGGGGAATCCAGCCTGGTTCTCCCAGAAAAGAGTCCGCGCACTTAACCACTACGCCAAACTGGCTCTCAAACTGCTTTGGTGACTCACAAAAGCTGCACCCTGCCACAGATTTTGTTAGTCTTTAAGATGCTACTGGATTCTTGCTCTTTTTCTGCTGCTGCACTCAGACCGATTCCCCGCTAGCCTTATGCCGCTCTCACGCTCCTCTTCTCCGCAGGCCTTTTGTCAGATTTCACACTGTCTGCCCCGGGGCTGCAACTAGCTTTGCCTTTTTTGCACGGCGAACAGAAACTGGTTTTTAGAGGATCTCATTTGCTGTGCAAAAGAGGCGGAGTGAGTGGCAGCCCCGGAGGAGTGAGTGGCAGATAGTGGAAAAGAGGCGGAGTGAGTGGCAGATAGTGTGAAATCTGACAGAAGCCCCGCGGAGAAGAGGAGAGGGAGAGCGGCATAAGGCTAGTGGGGGAATCGATCTCAGTTTAACATGGCCACCCATCTTGATCTACCTCTTTTCTGTATATGTCTTTCAGCTGGGTATGTAGTCTGTTTAATTGTTGCTTGTAGTTATCCTGATCCATTGTATCTCCACCGATCGTTTTAAACATTAGAATCCAATGGCGATTTTAAGACCGACCTTTTTTACATATCAAAACTCATTTTAAAGCTTTTGATTTGTCCCTAAACTGGGTGGAAGGCAGCACAAATATGTTCCAAATAAATAAAATATACCCCTCTGTTTACATTTTCATCTCTGCGTCCCTGTCTGTTATCTTCACCTAACAATGTCACGTAGATGGGGGGGGGGGGGGGAAATACTATACTCAGTAGTGAGTACTGGTTTTGTCAAGAGCCATTAGGCAAGAAAAAAATGAGAGGAGGGGGAAAAATCAGGCCATTTTGATTGTGCGATATCTTTTCAGTACAAAATATGACAGAAGAACTTTTCTCTCTCTCTCTTTTAATCCACACTCTCCATTTGTCTATTTGTGATTGTTTTTCTTTTTTAGAAGTTTGCTACGGCCTTTGGGCAGAGAGGCAAATAGCATATTATTTACTTGTTTTTCCGCTCATAAAATGCAGATTTCCAATATTAAAGGCTCAAAATGGCCCAGGGTTGGGGCTGAAAGTAAGCAATGCTGTCAAACAGAGGAAACTAAGCTGTCTCCCCCCCGAAAGCCATCACGCCAAAAGACTTCACAGAAATTGTGCATAAGCAGCTCTTGGCTGGGGGGGACATTAATAGAAGCAGGGTGGGTTTTTGAGCAGGAATGCACAGGAATGCAGTTCCGGCTGTTTTGGTGTCAGTGGGTGTGGCCTAATATGCAAATGAGCTCCTGCTGGGCTTTTTCTACAAAAAGGAAAGGAAAGGTCCCCTGTGCAAGCACCAGTCGTTTGTGACTCTGGGGTGATGTTGCTTTCACAATGTTTTCACGGCAGACTTTTTACGGGGTGGTTTGCCATTGCCTTCCCCAGTCATCTACACTTTTCCCCTAGCAAGCTGGGGACTCATTTTGCCGACCTCGGAAGGATGGAAGGCTGAGTCAACCTCGAGCGGGCTACCTGAAAACCCAGCTTCTGCTGGGGATCGAACTCAGGTTGTGAGCCGAGCTTAGGACTACAGTACTGCAGCTTTATCACTCTGCGCCCTGGGCCCTGTGCAAAACAGTGGTGATGTCAGGGGTGTGGCCTAATATGCAAATGAGTTACCATTGGGATTTTTCTACCCCCCTCCCAAAAAAAGAGCCCTGAATAGAAGCGTAATAATGTTAGAGGTTAGGGAAGTGACTGGCTGAGTGACTGCAGCTCTCCCTCCCCCGTAAAAAGGGAAGATTGTTTGCAGTGCTGGATTAAGCCCTGTGGAGGCCCCTAGGCAGTCGAAATCTCAGGGGTCCCCTCACAAATTATCTCAGAGTCGAAGCACCTGCCCCGCCACGCAGCTCAGTTGCTGACTGTGCATGTAGGGTGGGAGGGTGCCAGCAGGGGGGAAACTGGGGAGGGGGGGAGCCAGCCTGAGGCCCCTAAAAGCGTCAGGGCCCACTTTGCATTCTTAGTCACTGCCAACAGGCTATAAGTAACTCTGCTCACTGCACCCTATTCCATTGTCTGATGAAGGCCTGTTAATCCAGCCCTGATTATTTGGGAGAGAACAAGACCGAAAGGATGGTAATTGTGGGACAGTTTGCTTCTGTCAGGTGCTTCTCAGAGTTAAAAGCGTGTGGATCGCAGTCATAAGTTTGAGTGCCACAATAGGTTGTGGCTGGGAGTCTGGTATTGCGTATCTAGACTGCAGGAGCCCAGTAGCACCTTAAGACCTATCAAGTTTTATTCAGAATGTAAGCTTTCGTGTGCATGCAGACTTCATCAGACAATGGAATGGGGTACTGTGAGCGGAGCTACATATAGCCGGTGGGCATTCGGTTAAGAATGCAAAGTGGCACCAAGTTAGAATCCAATGGCAACATGGTGAAATTAACAAATTGAAAGCACATTTGGTCTGGGTAGCATTTGTTCTTTCAATCTGTCAATGTCACTATTTTGCCATTGGATTCTAACTTTGTACCACTTTGCGTTCTTAGTCACTGCCGACAAGCTATAAGTAACTCTGCTGACTGCACCCTATTCCATTGTCTGATGAAGGCTGCATGGGTATGAAAGCTGACATTCTGGATAAAACTTTGTTAGTTTTAAAGGAGCTGCCGGGCTCCTACTTTGTTCTATGGCTTCAGACCAACATGGCCGCTTCCCTGGATGTATCTAGACTGTGATAAGGGCGAGAGAGAGGTGTAGTAGCAGGTGTTTAAAATTGGTCAGAACCTGTTCCGAACCGCTGGGTCTGAGCCAGATAAAACTCCAAATTAGAAAAACAATTCAAATAAATATTAAGCTCCTCCATATAGAGTGTCATATTAATATATCTTCTTAAGTAAAAAAAAAAGAGCCCCGTGGCGCAGAGTGGTAAAGCTGCGGTACTGCAGTCAGAGCCCTCTGCTCACGACCTGAGTTCGATCCCAGCAGAAGCAGGGTCAGGTAACCAGCCGGAGGTTGACTCAGCCTTCCATCCTTCCGAGGTCGGTCAAATGCGTCCCCAGCTTGCTGGGGAGAAAGCGTAAATGACTGGGGAAGGCAATGGCAAACCACCCCATAAAAAGTCTGCCGTGAAAACGTTGTGAAAGCAACGTCACCCCGGAGTCGGAAACGACTGGTGCTTGCACAGGGGACTACCTTTACCTTTATTAACATATCTTTTTAGGTCTGTGCAAAAATGACACCTCTATTAATACTGGAGGAAGGGGGAGCTGAATTTCATGTCCGGATGAAAAATAAAAAAAAATAGCGACTTCTTGTCTACACCTTGCTTAAATAGCTGGCAAGGTGTGGCGGTGAAGAGCAGCAGGCTCTAATTTGGAGAACTGGGTTGGATTCCATACCCCCCTCCTCCGCATGAAGCCAGCTGGGTGACTTCAGGCCAGTCCAAGTTCTCTCAGAAGTCTCTCAGTGCCACCTGCTCTGCAAGGTGTCTGTTGCAGGGAGGGGAAGGGAAGGCAATTGTAAGCTGCTTTGAGGCTCCTTAAGGTAACCTACTCCTCTTCTTATCTTTAGGAGACCCACTGTTTCCTACTGTGACCGGTCAAATGAAGTTTGCAAGAAAAACTGCTGTTGATCTTCAGGCTGAATTCCGATGGCCAATTTAAGCGGACACAGGGTGTTTTTACATTCAGTTTGATCCACAGTTTTAGTGTCTTCAAATCGCTTGCCACCGTTGCCCTTTAATCATTTTCCTTTTACATTGGTGGATTTGCTCTGCTCATTTTGCGTAGCCAAACTTTTATATTTCCTGCTGAAAGCATTTCAATTTGGGGCGGGGGGGGGAGGCGGTCTCTGATCAGAGGGCAGCCGGAATACCAGTGCTTAGTCAAATGTATACGATTGCTTGCAAACGGTGTCAACGCTGCAAAAACAATACAAATGTAAATGACAAGATGAGGCAAGCAATGATACGTAAACATTTCAAGCGCTGTCAGTTCCCATGCAAATCGCTGCCCCTTGCGGTGCCTTTTGGAGGAGTCTTTTAAAACGCATGAAAAGTTCTACAATACAAGTTTGAAACGCCTGTAGAGAAATGACCGGATCAAAACTAGTTTCGAGAAAAACGTTGCAGCAGCAGCACCAGAACTCATCTCACCGAAACCAATGTAGATGAGTAGATTTGCAGCAACGATGCAAAACAGTTGTGAGAACGTTAGGTCATGCAAAAGGTGAGTTTCCAATGCGGTGATAGAGAGTCATAAACTGTCAGTGTAAAAACACCCATAGACATGCCCCCCCCCAAGCAGATTAAAAAAGCAACGTCAGACAGACCCAGCTGCTGCCCCTTCCACTCCTGCACTCACCCCATCCTCCAACATCTCTGAGACGGATCAAATAGCTACCATTTGGGAAGCGGTAGCAAATTCTTCTGCCACACTCCATCTGTCTTTCTCGGTGTCTGAGTGCAGAAGCATACAAGCAAGGTGGATTGGTGGTGAGAATCTACCAATCCACTCTAGGTGTTCACCAGTATTTTTTTTTTTTTTAACTGCCCTGAGCACTTGTGTGCATGAGAACATGACCACTAAAAATGTTCAGGGGGAAATAAGAAACCCTAACTGCCCTAATAGGTAGCACGCAACAACTGTGTTAATGCGCCGAAGCGCCCCCTGCATGATAGAATCATAGACTGACTTGGGAGGGACCTCCAGGGTCATCTAGTCCAACCCCCTGCACAATGCAGGAACACTATGCAATACACGGGCGCAATGTGCAGGAGCATCTGATCCACTCCAGTTTGAGGCCACACCAGGGCTTTTTTTTTTTGTAGCAGGAACTCCTTTGCATATTAGGCCACACACCCCTGATGTAGCCAATCCTCCCGGAGCTTACAGTAGATCCTGTAAACTCTGGGAGAACTGGCTACATCAGGGGTGTGTGGCCTAATATGCAAAGAAGTTCCAGTTTGGTGTAGTGGTTGTGGGCGGACTCTTACCTGGGAGAACCAGGTTTGATTCCCCATTCCTCCACTTGCAGCTGCTGGAATGGCCTTGGGTCAGCCATAGCTCTTGCAGAGCCGTCCTTGAAAGGGCAGCTTCTGTAAGAGCTCTCTCAGCCTCACCTACCTCACAGGGTGGTCCATTGTGGGAGGGGAAGGTAAAAGAGACTGTGACTGAGACTCTAAGATATAGAGTATAGGGCGGGATATAAATTCAATTTCTTCTTCTTCTTCCTCTTCTTCTTTTTCTTCTTCCTGCTACAAAAAGGGCCCTGGGCAGCACAGTTTGGGATGCCTCCCATCTGTACCCAGCCTCAGTGTCTGACGCTGAGCTCCACCGCCTTTGAACACAGAGGCTCAGCGAATTATGATATGTAGACATTCCCATCTTATCCGCCATTAATCTCACATGCTCAGCCCTGCCCGGCACTCACTGCATAAGAGGCGCAAACAAAGCAAGGCTTTAATCGTAAATTTACTTATTTCAGAATCAATACGGTTCTGATCGGGGCGCCGTTGTTCCTGTTTTGTTTCATGTCTTTCATTTCCGCATGAAAACACGTCCTTGTGGATGGTCTCTAATAATAACTCTGCTTTCCCCCCATTAATACCAAGCAACCTTTCCCTCTTGTTCGATGCCGTATCAATTGCTCTCCCCTGAATGAGAGAAATGTAAGAATATAACCTCCCTTCTCCCCGCTGATGGCTACGGAAATATAATTGATATTCATCACTTGTTCAAAAGCCTGGCTGCCACATAGAACTGACTCGGAATAATTACCCACGATAGTCATGCTGATTTATCAGTCAACTTAACACACAAAAAGCAATTAAAAAATTCAATTCCCTTGCTCCGTTCCATATGCTAATTATCAATGCACTTATATACCTTTGGGTTTTTATTCGGTGCCTCATATCTATTGTAACAGCTTCATTCTTTTTCATTGCGCCATCCCTCTCCCTTGCTTCCTAGATCACTATTTCTTGAAAGCCCAGTGGTTTCATTGACTGCCACGGAATCTTACTGGGTGACTTTCGGCCACTCCCAAATTGTCAGCCCAGTCTAACCCTAGAGTTTCCGGGTCTGTGTTGGAAAATATCTGGAGACTTTGGAGATGGATCTGGGAGAGGGTGGGTTTGGGGAGGGGAGGGGCCTCAGCATGGTTTGTTGTTCAATCGCACAGTCGAGTCCGACTCTTTGCGACCCCATGGACCAAGTCACGCCAGGCCCTCCTGTCTTCCACCATCCTCCGAAGTCTGCTTAAATTCATGTTTGTTACATCAGTAACGCTGTCCAGCCATCTCATCTTTTGCCGTCCCCTTCTTCTTTTGCCTTCTGTCTTTCCCAGCATCAGGGTCTTCTCCAGTGAGTGCTCCCTTCTCATTTGGTGGCCAAAGTCTTTGAGCTTCACCTTCAGCATCTTACCTTCCAGGGAACAGTCTGGGTTGATTTCCCTTAGGACTGACTGATTGGATCTTCTTGCAGTCCAAGGGACTCTCAAGCTTCAGCATCTTACCTTCCAGGGAACAGTCTGGGTTGATTTCCCTTAGGACTGACTGATTGGATCTTCTTGCAGTCCAAGGGACTCAAGATTCTTCTCCAGCACCACATCTCAAAAGCATCTATTCTTCTGCGCTCGGCCTTCCTTATGGTCCAGCTCTCACAGCCATACATTACTACTGGGAATACCATCCCTTTGACTATACGGACTTTTGTTGGCAGGGTGATGTCTCTACTTTTTATTATACTGCCCAGGTTCTCCATAGCTGTCCTCCCAAGAAGCAAACGTCTTTTTATTTCATGGCTACAGTCACCATCTGCAGTGATCTTGGATCCCAGAAATGTGAAGTCTGTCACTACTTCCATGTCTTCCCCTCTATTTGCCAAGGTGTGATGGGGCCGGATGTCATGATCTTAGTTTTTTTGATGTTGCGTTTCAAGCCTACTTTTGTGCTCTCCTCTTTCACCCTCAACAAGAGGTTCTTTAGGTTCTCCTCACTTTCTGCCATTAGAGTGGTGTCATCTGCATATCTGAGGTTGTTGATGTTTTCCCCGGCAATCTTAATTCTGGCTTGTGCTTCACTGTGCATGGCACAATGCTATTTTTTCCCAGGGGCAAGCAACCAAAAACATTTCTTCTTGCAATCCGTATTCAGAGGCGGATCACAAGAAGAAATTTTTTAAGTGGGAATGGCCTGCTTTTGTCGCTGTGTGTTGCCTTCCCGGCTCGAAGATGCCAACCACAAACGAGCAAGAGGAACAGGTGAAGAAATGTAAAAAATAAAGGGAAAGATGTGGAAGTTAGTTGACCGGCTCATGAAGAAGCTGGAAACAGTGAAACATGATAAAACGCTGGCGATCACATGAAGTTTTTTTTCCCCTTTGTATTTTTTTTTTATTTGGGGGTGGGGGGGGTGGGCTCCCTCTGGGAATCCTACCCCCCCAGGGAAAGTGCATGCGCAATACATAGCCTCTCCTCTCCCGGTGTAGTGAACGCCGCGTGGTCACTGTCTGGCTATGCCTGGCAGATGGTCACTGCAATGGCCTCTCCTGCATTACTGCATCTGTAGCAACACCTTCTCGCTGGTCCCTCCCGTTTTCACAGAGTTTGCTACGTCATGGTGCGACCGAATTGTCCGGCGGTATAACCGGATGGGCAGGCTGGGCCCACCAACTTCGTCAGCCTAAGAGAAGGAAAACTCTAACATCAAACCCGGGCAGATAGATCTCGTTGATGTAACACCTACCACCTGGAGGACTCACTGCCGGCGTCCCGGCTTACTGGGCCATGGCAGATGACCCCCAGGTGAAAGGGTGGAGCCAGTACCGCGCACACTGCGCTTCACCTAAAAAATTCCTCTGCGCAGGCCTGAAGGGCATATCCACACACACAACCCACAACGCATCAAGTCCTGCAGCGATAGGCAAGGGGCGAAACGGCAGGTGGAAGGTGCCACTGGAAGCCGCAGTCCCGATCCTGCATGTAGGCGGTTCAGGATATTGGTCGCCTGAGGCTAACCCGGAGACGAAAGCATCTTTCGGCAGCACCCTGAACGACCAAGCAGCCTTATCTAGGGACAGCACTGCTTGCTCCACACGGAGAGGGGCCTAGAAAAGGTGGCCTAAACAAAGCTCGTCTCCCCCACCCCAGTTGGCTAGCCGCGGTCAACGGGCATCCTTACTTGCGGTCGAAAAATAACAACAAAGAAAAGGCATGCACCTGCCTCACAAAGTGTGCAAAGACTAAAGCTTGCGTGTTGGAACATCAGAACCATGCTTGACACAGTAGACAGTGGTCGCCCTGAACGACGCTCTGCTCTAGTTGCCCACAAACTTCTCAGGTTGAATATCGACATAGCAGCTCTCAGTGAGGTCCGTTTCCCTGAGGAAGGTAGTCTTCAAGAACACGGTGCTGGCTATACCCTCTACTGGTCAGGTAAGTCAAAGGCTGAGAGCCGCCTTTCTGGCGTTGGCTTCATGGTCAGGAACTCCATTGCCTCCAAACTCGAAAACCTGCCAACAGGTCACTCAGATCGCATCATGTCTATGCGCCTCCCACTTCAAAACAAGCAGCATGCAACACTCTTCAGTGTGTATGCCCCAACCCTTCAAGCAGATCCTGCAGAAAAGAACAAGTTCTATGCTGATCTACGCAACCTCGTACGGAAGACCCCTACAGAGGACAAGGTGATCATCCTTGGCGACTTCAATGCCAGAGTAGGTAAAGACTCGGAAGCCTGGAAAGGAGTACTTGGCAAACACGGCATTGGCAACTGCAATGACAACGGGCGCCTCCTGCTAGAATTCTGCATGGAGCACCAGCTCACCATCACCAACACTATCTTCCAGCAGAAGAACAGTCTAAAGACAACCTGGATGCACCAACGGTCCAAGCATTGGCACCTTATCGACTACATTCTGGTGCGCCAGAGAGACCTTCGAGATGTCTTACACACCCGAGTAATGCCCAGCGCAGAATGTCATACGGATCATCGTCTTGTACGCTGCAATCTCCGTCTTCACTTTAAACCCACACCCAGGAGAGGAGGTATCCCTCGGAGGAAGTTTCAGGTTGGCAGCCTCCAGTCATCTGAAGTTAAAGCTGCCTTCCAGGCAAAACTCCAGTCAAGAATTGAGGACCTCAGTTGCCCCACAGACCCTTCTCCAGAAGCACTCTGGGAACACCTAAAAACTACCGTCCTGCAGATCTCTGAAGAAGTCCTCGGGTTCTCCACAAGGAAGAACAAGGACTGGTTTGATGAGAACAATCAAGAGATCCAAGAATTACTGGCAAAAAAGAGATCTGCCTACCAAGCACATCTTGCTCAGCCCTCCTGTCCCGGGAAAAAAGCAACCTTTCGCGCTGCATGTAGCAACCTCCAGCTCAAGCTTCGAGACATTCAGAACGAGTGGTGGACCAAGCTTGCAGAGAGAACCCAGCTGTGTGCAGACACTGGTGATTTAAGAGGGTTCTACGAAGCCCTGAAGGCAGTATATGGTCCATCATATCAGGCTCAGAGTCCCTTGCATAGTGCAGATGGCCAAGTGCTCCTCACAGACAAGGCATCCATACTGAACCGGTGGTCAGAGTATTTTCAGGTTCTCTTCAGTGCCAACCGCGTAGTTCAAGATTCAGCAATCCACCTCACCCCACTTCAACCGGTGAAAACAGAGTTGGATGAGATCCCCACCCTAGAAGAGACTGTTAAAGCCATCAAGCAACTGAAAAGTGGCAAGGCAGCAGGAGTTGATGGAATTCCACCAGAGATCTGGAAGCATGGGGGCACAGTACTACACAGCTCACTTCACAAAGTACTTGTCACCTGCAAATTACCACAGGACTTTCGCGATGCAATCATCATCACCCTATACAAGAACAAAGGGGAAAAGTCAGACTGCTCCAACTACCGGGGGATAACCCTGCTCTCCATCGCAGGCAAAATCCTTGCCAGAATACTCCTGAACAGACTGGTGCCCACCATTGCAGAAGAACTCCTCCCAGAGAGCCAGTGCGGCTTCAGAGCTAACAGGAGCACCACCGACATGGTATTTGTTCTCAGGCAGCTCCAAGAGAAATGCAGGGAACAGAACAAGGCTCTGTATATGACTTTTGTCGACCTTACCAAAGCTTTCGATACCGTTAGCAGGAAAGGCCTGTGGCAAATCTTGGAACGTTTAGGATGTCCCCCAAGGTTCCTCAGCATGATCATCCAGCTACACGAAGACCAGCGAGGCCAAGTCAGACACTGCAACGACCTCTCGGAGCCCTTCCCAATAGGCACAGGTGTAAAGCAAGGCTGCGTTCTCGCGCCAACTCTCTTTACGATCTTCTTTAGCATGATGCTTCAAAGAGCCGCAGTAGATCTAGATGAGGACGATGGTGTCTACATCCGCTATCGCACCGATGGCAGCCTGTTCAACCTGAGGCGACTAAAGGCACACTCCAAGACAATGGAAAAACTCATCCGAGAGCTACTGTTTGCTGATGATGCTGCACTCGTCTCCCACTCGGTATCAGCTCTGCAGCATATGACGTCCTGCTTTGCAGAGGCTGCCAAGCTATTCGGCCTAGAAGTTAGTCTGAAGAAGACAGAAGTTCTCCACCAGCCTGCACCCCAGGAAGATTATCACCCTCCCTGCATCACTGTGGGTGAATCAGTTCTGAAGACAGTCCAGCAGTTCAGCTACCTGGGGTGCATCATCTCCTCAGATGCCAAGATCGACAAGGAGATTGACAACAGGCTGGCAAAGGCAAACCGTGCATTTGGCCGACTGCACAAAAGAGTGTGGAGCAACAAGCATCTGAAAAAAGGCACAAAGATCAATGTTTACAAAGCGGTTGTGATGACAACCCTCATCTATGGCTCCGAATCGTGGGTTTTATACCGTCATCACCTGCGACTCCTTGAGCGCTTTCATCAGCGCTGCCTTCGCACCATCCTCAACATCCACTGGAGTGACTTTGTGACCAACACTGAAGTCCTCAAGCGGGCAGAGGTTACCAGCATCGAGGCACTGCTGTTGAAGACGCAGCTGCGCTGGGCAGGGCATATTTCTAGGATGGAAAACCACCGCCTTCCCAAGATTGCCCTGTATGGCGAACTCTCCACCGGCCATCGAAATAGAGGGGCACCAAAGAAGAGGTACAAGGACTCCTTGAAGAAATCCCTTAGCACCTGTCACATCAACCATCACCAGTGGTCTGACCTAGCCTCAGATCGCAAAGCATGGAGGCACACCATCCACCAGGCTGTCTCTTCCTTTGAGAACACACGCATAGCTGGTCTTGAGGACAAAAGGAGATTGAGGAAGAATCGCACTGCTACAGGACCAACCCTAAATCAGACTTTTCCCTGCAGCCGCTGTGGCCGGACCTGCCTGTCCCACATTGGTCTTGTCAGCCACCAGCGAGCCTGCAGCAAACGTGGACTATTGCACCCTTCTTAAATCTTCGTTCGCGAAGCCAAGCCGAGAGAGAGAGATTTTTTATTTATTTATTTCCACAGATTTATAGGCTGTCCTTTCCCATAGTGGGCTGAGGGTGGCTTCCAACATAATAAAACAGTTAAAACAATTTAAAATTAAAGCGGTTAAGCCGCAGCTCACATAAGGCGGCATGGATGGTGTGGACAGATCAGTGCAATCAGTGCAGGGGGAGCAGTTCAGATGGTAAGAACATCCATCCACCTCAGCCAAAAGCCTGGAAGAACAGCTCTGTCTTATAGGCCCTCTGGAATGATGATAAATCTGGGAGGACCCGATTCCAGCAGGTCAGAGCCAGGACCCAAAAAGCCCTTGTCCTGGTTGAGGCAAGCCAGATGTCCCTTGGAGCAGGGATGGTCAGAAGATGGTGACTGGCCGATATCTGAGGTTGGACTCTGGACTTCAGGAAGAATTTGGAGTTATTAACTCATTGAAGATTGGAAAAGCTGCTTCAGAGTCACTCAGTGGAATGGACATCTTATCAGTGGGACTTTCCTTTTTAATGTTTTTGATATCAGTGTATGAATGTGTTGATGCTTGAGCACTTATAGAATGAAATACTTTTTCTAATGTAACTAAGTGTTTGATGGTTTTTTGGCACAGTTGTTTTTCATTTGCTTATCTATACTGTGCTGCCGCTGTTTTTTTCTTATCTATTTTCTCCAGGGGAGCCGATCTCTGCCAGCTGGAGATAAGTTGCAAAAGCAGGAGATCTCCAGGCCCCACCTGGAGCCTGTGCAACAAACAGAGAAACACAGCAGAGAGTGACGGGAGAAAACCTTATGGTTCCGTGATAACCAGCCTCCAAAGAAGCATAAAGGCACTTATACAAATATACAGAACATAAGAGAAGCCATGTTGGATCAGGCCAATGGCCCATCCAGTCCAACACTCTGTGCCACACAGTGGCCAAAAAAATTATACACACACACACACACACACACACACTGTGGCTAACAGCTACTGATGGACCTCTGCTCCATATTTTTATCTAACCCCCTCTTGAAGCTGGCTATGCTTGTAGCTGCCATTACCTCCTGTGGCAGTGAACTCCACATGTTGATCACCCTTTGGGTGAAGAAGTACTTCCTTTTGTCTGTTTTAACCCGACTGCTCAGCAATTTCATCAAATGCCCACGAGTTCTTGTATTGTGAGAAAGGGAGAAAAGTACTTCTTTCCCTACTTTCTCCATCCCATGCATAATCTTGTAAACCTCTATCATGACACCGCGCAGCCGACATTTCTCCAAGCTAAAGAGCCCCAAGCGTTTCAACCACACTTCTACATTATTACAAATGCTCTCAGGCTGATTCTGCACTCATGTTTCTCCAAGGTAGGCTTCTGGGCAGAGCAAGCTGGCAATTTAGCACCAGTTGCTCTGCACTTTCATTTTGCGCGGGGCAAACCTGTGATTTGCCCCACCACACTGTAAACCTGAAAAAACAGCTGTGCTGAAAAAACAGCACTGTGGCAGGGCAAATTGCGGGTTTGCGCCGCGCAAAATGACGGCACGGAGCAACCGGTGCGAAATCGCCAGCTTGCTCTGCATAGAAACGGAAGCCTGCCCCGGAGAAAGGTGAGTGCGGAATCAGCCTCAGACAAACCATCTAATAAACATACCCTGATATACAGAACACCTAAAGTGAAAACGAAAGAAGGACGCAATCTAGAAAGTTCATAATAAGCAGTCCCACGCAGTCAATCGTCAGTCCTTCCACATTCAAAGGAATCCTCGCTCCAGTTGCTCCTGAGGAGACCCCGTAGTGTTTCTGAAGAATCCGGATTCCAAATATGTTATGTACACAGCATAACACAGCGATGAGGTAGTACTTTATATTCCCTCGTTTCACTAGAAGCTTTGACCAGCTTTCAATAACTCTATCAGAGCACGGCAAGATTCCAGTTCTTTGCACACAATTAAGTTATCTTCAACCTGGCGACCCTACCACCGTGTAGAGCTGTGGTCCCCCACCTTTTTGGCACCAGGGACCGGTTTCATGGAAGACAATTTTTCCACGGACTGGTGGGGGGAGGGGTGACGCTGGGGTTTTCCCAGGGCTCTTTTTCTAGCAGGAGCTCCTCTGCATATTAGGTCATGCCCCTCTAATGTAGCTTACAGTAGGCCCTGTACTAAAAGCCCTCTAAGCTCTTGCAAGATTGGCTACATCAGGGGACGTGGCCTAATATGCAGAGGAGCTCCTGCTAGAAAAAGATCCCTGGGTTTTCACCACCCCATCCTGACCTATGTATAACCCACGGGGGTGGAATTCTAGCAGGAGCTCCTTTGCATATTTGCCCACACACCCCTGATGTAGCCAATCCTACAAGAGCTTACAAAAAAAGAGTCTTGTAAGCTCTTGGAGGATTGGCTACATCAGGGGTGTGTGGGCAAATATGCAAAGGAGCTCCTGCTAGAATTCCACCCCTGATAACCCATAACCTGAAGAAGAGAAGTTGGAGAGGGTGTGCAAGTGGAGAAGGAATGTCACATGTATCTAGATATAGCAGGGGTGGCAAATGGTAGCTCTCCAGATGTTTTTTGCCTACAACTCCCATCAGCCCTAGCCAGCATGGCCAATGGCTGGGGCTGATAGGAGTTGTAGGCAAAAAACATCTAGAGAGCTACCGTTGGCCACCCCTGATATATAGCGATGTAAGGTTTTGTGGCATAAATTTACAGGTGCAAGGATTAAGCAGATGCATCTTCAAAGGGGTAGGCAATCCCCCAGCATACTTGCTGAAAAGCTGCAGGCCACTTGGGAATCACATGGCCACTTGCTTGCTCCCAGGACTTTTTTTGTAGCAGGAACTCCTTTGCATATTAGGCCACACCCCCTGAGGTAGCCAAATCCTCCAAGAGCTTACAGTAGGCGCTGTCAGGAGAGCCCTGTAAGCTCCAGGAGGTCTGGCTACTTCAGGGGTGTGCGGCC
This sequence comes from Heteronotia binoei, assembly GCF_032191835.1. Lineage (NCBI taxonomy): Eukaryota > Metazoa > Chordata > Lepidosauria > Squamata > Gekkonidae > Heteronotia > Heteronotia binoei. The sequence continues at coordinate 122,729,247 of NC_083229.1, forward strand.
TAATATGAAAAGGAGTTCCTGCTACATAAGAAGGCCCGCTTGCTCCTCTTCAAAAGCAGAAATGCATTCAAGCTAGGATGCCAGGGTGGTGGAAGGGCACGCTGGAAGCCAGCAAACCCTCCCACCCCAGGAGGAGGAGGAGGAGAAGGTGGAGGAGGATTTATACCCCACCCTTCGCTACCCAAAGGAGTCTCAGAATGGCTTACAAATCTCCTTTCTCTTCCCCTCCCCACAACAGATGCCCTGTGAGGCAGGTGGGGCTGAGAGAGCTCTCCCAGAACTGCTCTTGAGCAGAACAGCCTTGAGAGAACTTGAAAACTTGAAACAAAGTGGTTGTTCTCAGGATCCCAGCAATGTGACCCATTTCCCACTAGCCTTCTGCCGCCCTCACGCTCTCCTTCTCTGCGGGGCTTCTGTCGGATTTCACACTATCTGCTCCGGGGCTGCACCTTGCTCCGCCTTTTTTGTGTGGCAAACAAAAACTGGTTTTTAGAGGATCTCATTTGCTGCACAAAAGAGGCGGAGCGAGTTCCAGCCCCGGGGCAGATAGCGTGAAATCCGACGGAAGCCCCGCAGAGAAGAGGAGAGCAGCAGATGGCTAGTGGGAAATCGGTCTCTGTGTGTTCCCTGAGTCACATCACACATCAATAACGAAAAGTGCATTCACAGGATTGGGACTGTCAATTTCTGCTACTATAAGAACATAAGAACAGAAGAGAAACCATGTTGGATCAGGCCAATGGCCCATCCAGTCCAACACTCTGTGTCACAGAAGAACATAAGAGAAGCCCTGTTGGATCAGGCCAGTGGCCCATCCAGTCCAACACTCTGAGTCACATAGGAACAGAAGAGAAGCCATGTTGGATCAGGCCAATGGCCCATCCAGTCCAACACCCTGTGTCACATAAGAACATAAGAGAAGCCATGTTGGATCAGGCCAGTGGCCCATCCAGTCCAACACTCTGAGTCACATAGGAACAGAAGAGAAGCCATGTTGGATCAGGCCGATGGCCCATCCAGTCCAACACTCTGAGTCACATAAGAACAGAAGAGAAGCCATGTTGGATCAGGCCGATGGCCCATCCAGTCCAACACTCTGAGTCACATAAGAACAGAAGAGAAGCCATGTTGGATCAGGCCGATGGCCCATCCAGTCCAACACTCTGAGTCACATAAGAACAGAAGAGAAACCATGTTGGATCAGGCCAATGGCCCATCCAGTCCAACACTCTGAGTCACATAAGAACAGAAGAGAAGCCATGTTGGATCAGGCCGATGGCCCATCCAGTCCAACACTCTGTATCACACAGTGGCCAAAATACACACACACACACACTGTGGCTAATAGCCACTGATGGACCTCTGCTCCATATGTTTATCCAATCCCCTCTTGAAGCTGGCTTTGCTTGTGCTGCCACCACCTCCTGTGGCAGTGAATTCCACTACTATATCCATCCTTACTAAAACGGCAAAAGCATTCTCACATCGTTACTTATTTTTCAACAGGACTCTGCAGTGTAGACCTTTGTTTGCAGGTTTTGGCATATCATTAAACTCTGGATGAGAAGCTAAAATGTATTACTTTATATATTTTTATTATTACCTTATATAGCAGGGGTGGCCAAACTCGCTTAACCGAAGAGTCACATAGAATAAGCAGCAGATGTTTGAGAGCCATGAGGCATGGAGGTCAGATGCTTGAGAGCTGCAAATAGATGGGGGAAGAGGAGGGGAGGAAAGAAAGCAACTTTAACTTTAAAGGAATTCTCCAAGTTGGTCAATGGGGTGGGGGGACCCCCTCGAGAGCTACAAAATATATGTGAAAGAGCCACACGTGGCTCCTGATCCTGCTGGCCTGATCTCAACAGCTCTGGGAGCCTAAACAGGGTCAGCCCTGGTCAGTATTTGGATGGGAGCAGGGGTCGTCTTGTAGAAGAATAGGTGGTGGAGCTCATTAGCATAACACATTAGCATATCCCCCCTAGCCAAAATCAACCCGATGCAAGAAAGGAGAGCCCCAGGCAAGTGAGGCCTGCTTGGGCTGGCTAGAAATCCAACCAGCCCAAGCAGGCCTCACTCACCTGGGGCTCTCCTGGCCCCCTCAAAAGGCCAGCAAGCCATCTGCTGCCCAAAATTGCATGAGAAGTGGAGAAAGAGCCATGTGGGCTTCTCCAGGGGTTCACGAGGGCTGCTGAGGGCGTGGCAAAGCCCCTGGTGGTTGGCTGGCTGCCCGTTCCCCTAATCCAGGGATTGTTATGCAGCTGCACCTACTATTCAATGGACAAGGTAGGTGGGGAGGAAGGGGGGGAGCCCTCAGAAAGGTTCAGGAGCTGTACTCCTGTGAGCTCTTGCTGAATCTGAGGCCTTGATGAGAGACCACCAAGGAATGCCAAGGGCTCCAACGGGGAGGCAGGCGACAGCAAACCATCTCTGAATGTCCCCGGCCTTGAAAACCGCATGGGGTCATTGCAAGTCAGCGGCAACTAGACAGCAAAAAAGGGGAGAAAAGTGAAGCCAAACATTTGTGGACCCGTGGGGGATAGCTAACCAATTAGTTTCCAACCTCTGCCGAATATGAATGAAGTTCAAATAAAGGCAGGAACTTTTCACCATGACAACTAATAGAATGAGACAAGAGTCTCTCGTTTTATATTCATACCATTCTGATTAATGGAAAAAAAAATGATACAAAACTGAGCTATATTGAGACGACTGACTTTCATTTTAGGATTGGTGAGCAGGACAAGTTACTCAGTCAGTGCTGGGAGAAAAAGTCTAAACTGAGAGCCAGTTTGGTGTAGTGGATAAATGTGCAGACTCTTATCTGGGAGAACCGGGTTTGATTCCCCACTCCTCCACTTGCACCTGCTGGAATGGCCTTGGGTCAGCCATAGCTCTGGCAGAGGTTTTCCTTGAAAGGGCAGCTGCTGTGAAAGTCCTCTCAGCCCCACCCACCTCACAGGGTGTCTATTGTGTGTGGGGGAGGTAAAGGAGATTGTGACCGTTCTGAGATTCAGAGTATAGGGCGGAATATAAATCCAAAATCATCTTCTTCTTCACAAATTAAAGTTGGCACACTTTCTGGGAAGTTTTAGACCTCAGCAGGGCTTTTTTTGTAGCAGGAACTCATTTGCATATTAGGTGACACCCCCTGATGTAGCCAATTTTCCTAGAGTTTACAGTAGGCCCTGTAAGAAGAGCCCTGTAAGCTCTTGGAGGATTGGCTACATTAGGGGTGTGTGGCCTAATATGCAAAGGAGTTCTTGCTACAAAAAAAGGCCTTGGACCTCAGTGAAATTTAGGGCTGCCACAGCTCCCACTATACTGGAAGACATCCTGCTGGCAGTGCCCAGTCCCTGCCAAGTGGTGGTGGGGAAACGGTGTGGATGATTGGCATTCGGCAAACCTGTGAGGTCTTTTCTTGGGCAAATGCAGAAGTGGCTACACTGCATCATAGCAACACTCTAGGAGAGCCAGTTTGGTGTAGTGGTTAAGTGCGCGGACTGTTATCTGGGAGAACCGGGTTTGATTCCCCACTCCTCCACTTGCACCTGCTGGAATGGCCTTGGGTCAGCCATAGCTCTGGCAGAGGTTTTCCTTGAAAGGGCAGCTGCTGTGAAAGTCCTCTCAGCCCCACCCACCTCACAGGGTGTCTATTGTGTGTGGGGGAGGTAAAGGAGATTGTGACCGTTCTGAGATTCAGAGTATAGGGCGGAATATAAATCCAAAATCATCTTCTTCTTCACAAATTAAAGTTGGCACACTTTCTGGGAAGTTTTAGACCTCAGCAGGGCTTTTTTTGTAGCAGGAACTCATTTGCATATTAGGTGACACCCCCTGATGTAGCCAATTTTCCTAGAGTTTACAGTAGGCCCTGTAAGAAGAGCCCTGTAAGCTCTTGGAGGATTGGCTACATTAGGGGTGTGTGGCCTAATATGCAAAGGAGTTCTTGCTACAAAAAAAGGCCTTGGACCTCAGTGAAATTTAGGGCTGCCACAGCTCCCACTATACTGGAAGACATCCTGCTGGCAGTGCCCAGTCCCTGCCAAGTGGTGGTGGGGAAACGGTGTGGATGATTGGCATTCGGCAAACCTGTGAGGTCTTTTCTTGGGCAAATGCAGAAGTGGCTACACTGCATCATAGCAACACTCTAGGAGAGCCAGTTTGGTGTAGTGGTTAAGTGCGCGGACTGTTATCTGGGAGAACTGGGTTTGATTCTTCACCCCTCCACTTGCAGCTGCTGGAATGGCCTTGGGTCAGCCATAGCTCTTGCAAGGGCAGCTTCTGGGAGACCTCTCTCAGCCCCACCCACCTCACAGGGTGTCTGTTGTGAGGGAAGAAGATAAAAAAAGATCATGAGCCGCTCTAGACAATTTCACACTAGAGCTTTAATTCTGGTTTAGCTCTGTCCCCAAACTGACTTTCTACACTAAAACTATAGAATCATAGACCGATTTTGCACACAGTTTACCCTGTCGGATTTCCCACTATCTGCACTGGAGTTACAGGAAGTGCCGCAGCTTTTGCGTAGCAAACATAAACTGGGTTTTAGCGGTTTACGTTTGCTACGCGAAAGCTGCGACACTTCCTGTAACTCCAGCACGGATAGTGGGAAATCCGACGGACGCTGTGCAGAGAAGAGGGACGTGACCGCGGGGTAAGCTGTGTGCAAAATCGGTAATAGAGTCATAAAGTCGGTTTCTCTGATTCTATTATTCTAGTGTAGAAAGTCAGTTTGGGGACAGAGTTAAACCAGGATTAAGGCTCTAGTGCGAAACTGGATTCAGAGAGAAGGGTGGGGTATAAATCTACCTCCTCCTTCTCCTCCTTCTTCTTCGATTCACTGGAAACTCTAGTTAGTGAAATAGCCAAGTAGGTGGAGTGGGATGAATCGTGGTACTCCTTGGCAATTAATGATAAACAACAGGAGCAAAATTGTTTGCCAAATGTGGAGCCATGGTGGAGTGTCCCAAATCTTGATAGATAGCAGCTGCCTTTGCTGCAATCCCCCCTAGAGCTGAGACAAGAATCTGATGACAAAGGTCCACGGCTTTTTTTTTCATTCAATAAAAAGCCTATTGACTTCAGTTGGGTGAAGGGAGTGCGGTTGAAACAAAAGTAAAAGTAAAAGGTAAAGGTAAAGGTACTCCCCTGTGCAAGCACCAGTCATTTCCGACTCTGGGGTGACGTCACATCACAACATTTTCAGGGCAGACTTTTACAGGGTGGTTTGCCATTGCCTTCCCCAGTCATCTACACTTTCCTCCCAGCAAGCTGGGGACTCATTTGACCGACCTCGGAAGGATGGAAGGCTGAGTCAACCTCAAGCCAGCTTCCTGAACCAGCTTCCGCTGGCATCGAACTCAGGTCATGAGCAGGGAGCTCAGAATGCAGTACTGCAGCTTTACCACTCTGTGCCACGGGGCTCTTGAAAGAAAAGTAGGAGTAAAGATAAATGCTGTTAAGTGCCTATCAAAATAAGGGGTAATTAAACGGCATTAATGGGATAGAGGAGGAAAATAATTATAATTTTGATATCTTTCCAATAAAAAACTGGATTTTAAGCCAATCTATTTTAATGTGTAAAGAAAGTTTATGGTGATTGAACAAAATGTGTAGGGGGAGATACCAGAATTTGTCAATTTTAAAGTAATAACGATGCTGAGAGGAGGTGGAGAAAAAGAAGTATATAAATGTTGGAGATAGCCGTGACAAGTCTTTTGCTATGGATCTCACATATTCGAGGAAATCAGACTTAAAAGGAGGTTTTTGAAATATCCTTTTAATTTTTTTTCCTATTCGATATTGTATCAATTTGTAGAAACTGTAAAGGTATAGTTGGGGTTCTGATTTGGTATGGTGGGAGGATGGTGAAGGTAAAAAAATAAGTGAATTGAGTAACTACTTAGCTCTTAATTTGTGTTAGGTAGATATATAAAAAGGTTTAAATGCCTAATGGTATGGTAGGTTTATACTGAAGAAGGCTACATTCGAAGGCAACAATTATAATTAGCAGGCATTATGATGTATTATTTTTAGAGGATATGTGGACTACATGCAACATTCTTTAAATCTATATTAGAATAGAATAGAATCACACTGTATTAGAATTGGGCAATTAGAATAGCAGAAACTGGGTATTTACTATGCACTGTTTTTACTTCTTTGATTGGACCCAGCCCTTCACTACCCAAAGAAGTCTCAGAGCGGCTTACAAATCTCCTTTCCCTTCCCCACTCCATAACATCCCCAGGACCATTATGTTCAGTTCTAAGAGCTGGCAAACACTGGATTGCTCCACACACAGCTGAGATCTGGCTTTATGGATTGCCAGTCATGATGTTCTCGTTGGGCACCAGGCCAAAGTTCTCCAGAAGGTCGATTTTGGATGCCCTATCTCCCATCAGACTTACAATTGGCACAACAGCCTGTCTGTTTCTTTTGCTGCCTCTCAGCTATTATTGGAGCAAGGTGGCTGCCCAAGGAAGCCAACAGCAAAGCATCCTTTTTCGTCCTTTTATGATACCACCACCGTGACAGATTCATTTCTCATCCATATGCCGACTTCACTTTCTCTCCACTGTACTTTGCGAGGAATTAGCATTCCCTTGCATTTGCCTCCTTTTATGTTGAGATGTAGTATCCAGCTGTTCTCTTCATTAAGTGTGCTGCAGGCTTTTCTGCTTTTTCATACCTGACGAGAAAACGGTTGTATATTTCCAGCGGCTGGCGAAGGTTCTGAGACGGCGATTCGCAAACTAATCTAAGCAGAAGCTCACGTCAAATGAGCGCTAAAAACTGTCACTTTCCGGTTGAAAGAGTTGTCTCTTGTTAATATTTTGCCGCCACAAATTATATGTGTTTAGTAGCATTGCTTAAAATTTTTTGCAACCTGACAAATAGCGTTAAAGACAACCAATTTACATTCAAGCGCTTTCCTGGGAGACGATTTATTGAGATTTTGACATTTTGTGTCTGCGGATCCGTAAAACTCCAGTGTTTGAGAGTAGCCCCATTATTTTTCAGAGCAGAGAGTACCTCATGTTTTGGAAACTACATTATCCAGTTTTGTTAACCGCATGACACATTTTTGAAGCTGAAGAGCTTTGCAGGCTTACGTACGAAATAATTTTAAGCTATGTAAAAAGTCAGCTCAGTGGCATACAGACTAATCTAAACCCGAAAACTTACTGGGAGAAGAATTATCGAAATGTTGACATTTCCCTACCAAATTTCACCTATGGCTAAATTCAAAAGCAAATTTAGAACTTGCTGTTTGACCAAAACAATTCAAGAAGATGAATGAAATATAGGTAAGGTAAGCTAAGGTAAATTTATTTTTGTATCCCGCCCTCCCCCGCCAAAGGCAGGCTCAGGGCGGCTCACAGACATGGAACAACCATGATTTCTATAAAATACAATCAATACAATACAATAAGACAAATTAAAATACAATTAAATTACCATTATAAGTTAGGATAAAATTAGATAAAACAGCTGTTATATGTTAATAATTAATAATTAAGGTGCTACAATTCACAGTCATATATAAGATGGTTAGATGGCTAGAGGTCAGTTTAGTTGGGTTCTATCTTGAAAGCGAGCTGAAAGAGGGTGGTTTTGCAAGCCCTGTGGAACTGGTTCAGGTCTAATATAGGACTAACAAAAATGAGATTAATTATGAATGATGAATGAAAGATGAATTAATTAATTTCTTAGGGGTGGGCATGGGATTCTGAATCCATGCATTCTTAGCTGGGACATCACAAACATTAATGCAGATTGTTTGGACCAAACCACACATTTGATGTGTGGCAGAAGAAGAAGAAGATGTTGGATTTCTATTCCATCCTCCACTCAAAGTCTCAGAGAGGCTCACAATCTCCTTTATCTTCCTCCCCCGCAACAAATACTCTGTGAGGTAGGTGGGGCTGATAGAGCTCTCTCAGAAGCTGCCCTTTCAAGGACAACTCCTAAGAGAGCTACTGCTGGTCCAAGGCCATTCCAGCAGATGCAAGTGGAGGAGTGGGGAATCAAACCCAGATCTCCCAGATAAGAGTCTGCACACTTAACCACTATACCAAAAAGTCTTGGATTTAGTCACTCAAAAATCATAATGATGGGAAACAATTCCCCAAGCATGTGGGGCCCAGTTGGATTTAGATTATCATGTGAGGGAGAGAAGGAGCTTCTGCCATCCCTTTAGCACCATTTCCCCCAAATCAATTAGTTCTGGGGGATATTATTTGCCCCAGAGGGCTGCACATGAACCAATGGGCTAAATATTCAGGCCTGTAGAATTATCAAAACCAGGCTCGTAGCTAGGATTTCAAAGGTCGGGGGACATAAATAATAGTCGGGGGAACTTAGTGGCTCCTCCTCCCTGCCACAACTGGTAGGACTCAGGGCACACAAGTAAAGCACCTATTCTTCCTCCTACTCCTTCCCTCCTTTAAACAGCTTGTGAGTCTGGCAGCTGCTCCTACTGCCCCTCCCGTGTGATTTAAATAACCCTCCCTCCCCCCACTGTTGCCTCCCGAGGGGCTGTAGAGGTGAAAGCTGAGGGGATGGGGGCTCACCCCTCCCTCCCATGTGGTAGTGGTGGGATGAGAGGGAAGGTCAGGGGCCCTGAGTAGAGGCATCCTGACATGAAGTCAGGGGTGGGCCCCCCTGTAGCTACAGGCCTGCCCACAACAAATACTGCCCCCCTTGGTGCAAATTGGAGAAAATGGTACTGTAGGAAAGGCTGAAGATACTTCTTCCCCCATGCTGTGGTCTCAACCAAATTAGGAATCTAAATACTTGGGAAATTGGTTCCCATCAGCATGACGCATGACTGATTGCTAACACATCAGGTCAGTGGAACCACAAGACGACACATCAAATAATGTGCAATTTTTGCTGTAGGTGATATCTGACTCTCGCTGGCAAGGGATGCCTTGTTGTGAGTCCAGGAATAGAATTTTTCTGTGCTGCGGGCTTAACACAAGCTCTAGTTGCTTGTGTTAAGACAAGTAACTAGAGCGATCACCTTGTGTCAGAACTGGAAGAACTCCAAACAAGGCCCAAGACTTGTTACAAAGTATAGGCGTTTATTGAGAACTACAGAGCTGAAGGTACAGGATAACACTGACACCGAAAGTTAGCATTGGATACACTTTATGCGGTTTTGGTGGCAACAATAAAACAATCTTTCACACGGTTAGAGACAATGGTCTGTTTCCCAGGGTCTGTTATCAGTAAGGGAGGATGGAATCCTGCTGAGAAAGACTGACCGGCTCGGCTTCAAAGAGCCATCTGCAGATGTTGACCAGAGGCTATCTGTCACCCTCCAGTGATCACAGTTTGTTTGAAATGCACCGAGATGTTAGTTAGTTGCTGGAACAAGGTTGCATGAGTTAGTGTTTGATTACAATATGGAGTCACATAGGCTAACAGCATATAGGAAAGTTATTAGTTCTGACACCTTGCTAACTGTCATCTATCACAACATGGCTGCCATGTTGCCTGCCTCATTGCAAAATTAACAGTTAATAAAATCTAAAATATTTATTTCAATTAAAGAATTGAACTCACGTATCTTAAGCGCTCATTGTATTCAATCTTATAGTTTTAAACTGCAATTATCAGGATTTTTTTTTTACTGTTCTCTTATTTTTTTCAGAATATACATTGGGTTGGATTCAGCAGACATTTCCACTGATGGAAGGAAAGTGATTTTGCTGATTCCCTGTTCCATGACAGGTCTCCAACTTCTTCATTTGGTGTAGTAGTTAAGTGTGTGGACTCTTATCTGGGAGAACTGGGTTTGATTCCTCACTCCTCCATTTGGGTTAAAACAATTTTTAGTTGGTAACATATGGTAACAATATCTTATTCCTGCATCATTAATAACTTCTTTTTATCTATCCCATATATTACTTTCTAACCACCCCTCCCCCCATTACTTGACCCCCGTCGGTGTTCTTTACTTATAATACTAATATTAAAAGGTATCCTTAACTAATAAAAACAAAAATTTACATTCTTCTTCCTTCTAAGTCTTAATCATTATCAAAAATCATCCAATGTCCTTTTATTTTCCACTCTTTTTCTACATATCTTCTGAACTTTTTTGACTCCATCTTAAAAACTTCTAAGTCATAGTCTCTTAAAATTCTTGTTAATTTGTCCATTTCACTCCATGTCATAACTTTTACAATCCAATCCCATTTCTCTGGTATTTTTTCTTGCTTCCACAACTTCGCATATAATGTCCTAGCAGCTGAAAGCAAGTACCAAATTATAGTTCTATCTTCTTTTGGAAATTTTTCCATTTGTAATCCCAACAGAAAAGTCTCTGCAATTTTCTTAAATTCATATCCCAAGATCCTAGAAATTTCTTGTTGAATCATCTGCCAATACTTTTTTGCTCTTTCACAAGTCCACCACATATGGTAGAAAGAACCTTCATGTTTTTTACATTTCCAACATCTGTCTGGCATCTTATTGTTCATCTTTGCCAACTTTTTAGGAGTCATATACCATCTATATATCATTTTAAAACAGTTCTCTTTAATACTATGACATGTCGAAAGCTTCATAGAGTTCTTCCACAAATATTCCCAAGTTTCCATCTGAATTTCTTTATTTACATTTATTGCCCACTTAATCATTTGAGATTTCACTACTTCATCTTCCGTAGACCATTTTAAAAGTAATTTATATAGTTTTGAAATTAATTTTTCATTGTCTCCAAGCAGAACTCTTTCCATTTCTGTTTGCCCTTTTCTTATTCCTTCCGTTTTAATATCATTATCCACCAAGCTCTTTATTTGTTGGATTTGGAACCAAACATATTTATTATTCAGCTCTTCAGCAGTTTTCAATTCTATTTTGCCACTTTGTATTTTTAATAGTTGATTATATGACAACCACTTTTCTTCACCCGTCTCAGCTATTTGTATTACTTCTGCTTGCACTATCCATAATGGTTTTCTCTCATCTCCATATTTCTTATATTTCATCCATGTATTTAGCAAATTATTTCTTATATAATGGTGAGAGAGAAAAAATCCCTCTTTTCCCCCCCATAATACATATAAGCGTGCCAGCTAAATTTATTTCCATGACCTTCCAACACTAAGAGTTTTTTTAACAGCATCATCCATTCTTTTAGCCACACTAAACAAACTGCTTCGTGATATAATTTTAAATCTGGTAACTGGAATCCGCCTCTCTCTTTTGCATCTGTTAAAATTTTCATTTTAATCCTTGGTTTCTTCCCAGCCCACACAAACTCTGAATTTTTTCTTTGCCATGTATTAAATTGTTTACTGTCTTTCACAATCGGAATAGTTTGAAACAAATACATTATCCTTGGTAGAATATTCATTTTAATTGCAGCTATTCATTTTAATTGCAAAAGAGAGAGGACGATTATAATATGATGGAAGGCTTAAAGATAGCGGCTAAACGTAAAAACTGTGTTGTAATAGGTGATTTTAACTACCCGCAGATTGATTGGGTCAATATGTGTTCTGGTCGAGAGAAAGAGATTGAGTTTCTTGATGCTCTCAATGACTGTGCTATGGAGCAGATGGTCTCAGAACCTACCAGGGGTGGGGCGATCCTGGATTTGGTCCTAAGTAATGCCCAAGACTTGGTGAGAGATGTAAAAGTGATTGCGCCGCTTGGGAGCAGTGACCATAATGTTATTGATTTCACCGTTTGTATAAATAGGGAGTTGTCCAAAAAGACCACCACAACCACGTTTAACTTTAAAAGGGGTAAATACACTGAGATGAGGAGGCATGTGAGGAAGAAACTGAAAGGAAAGGTACATACGGTCAAAACCCTTGAGAAAGCTTGGATGCTATTTAAAACTATAATCCTAGAAGCTCAGATAAAATACATACCACAAGTTAGGAAAGGCACAAACAGGCATAAGAAAAGGCCTGCGTGGTTAACAAATAAAGTAATGGAAGCTGTAAAAGGTAAGAAGGACTCCTTTAAGCGGTGGAAAACCAGTCCAAGTGAGATTAGTAAAAGGGAACACAGGCTGTGGCAAATCAAATGCAAGACTGTGATCAGGCAGGCAAAAAGGGACTATGAGGAGCATATTGCAAAAAACATAAAGACCAACAATAAAACTTTCTTCAAATATATTAGAAGTAGGAAACCAGCCAGGGAGGCAGTGGGGCCCTTGGATGACCATGGGGTAAAAGGATTACTGAAGGAGGATAGGGAAATGGCTGAAAAGCTAAATGAATTTTTTGCCTCCGTCTTCACTGTAGAAGATGAGAACTTTTTGCCCGCCCCAGAACCACTAATTTTGGAAGGGGTGTTGAAAGACCTGAGTCAGATTGAGGTGACAAATGAGGAGGTCCTACAACTGATAGACAAATTAAAAACTAATAAGTCACCGGGTCCGGATGGCATACATCCGAGAGTTCTGAAGGAACTCAAAGTTGAACTTGTGGATCTTCTAACAAAAATCTGTAATCTTTCATTGAAATCTGCCTCCATTCCTGAGGACTGGAAGGTAGCAAATGTCACCCCCATCTTTAAAAAAGGTTCCAGAGGAGATCCGGGAAACTACAGGCCAGTCAGTCTGACTTCAATACCGGGAAAGTTGGTAGAAACCATTATCAAGGACAGAATGAGTAGGCACATTGATGAACACGGGTTATTGAGGAAGACTCAGCATGGGTTCTGCAAGGGAAGATCTTGCCTCACTAACCTGTTGCATTTCTTTGAGGGGGTGAACAAACATGTGGACAAAGGAGACCCGATAGATGTTGTTTACCTTGACTTCCAGAAAGCTTTTGATAAAGTTCCTCATCAAAGGCTCCTTAGAAAGCTTGAGAATCATGGAGTAAAAGGACAGGTCCTCTTGTGGATCAAAAACTGGCTGAGTAATAGGAAGCAGAGAGTGAGTATAAATGGGCAGTCTTCGCAGTGGAGGACGGTAAGCAGTGGGGTGCCGCAGGGCTCGGTACTGGGTCCCATGCTTTTTAACTTGTTCATAAATGATTTAGAGTTCGGAGTGAGCAGTGAAGTGGCCAAGTTTGCGGATGACACTAAATTGTTCAGGGTGGTGAGAACCAGAGAGGATTGTGAGGAACTCCAAAGGGATCTGTTGAGGCTGGGTGAGTGGGCGTCAACGTGGCAGATGCGGTTCAATGTGGCCAAGTGCAAAGTAATGCACATTGGGGCTAAGAATCCCAGCTACAAATACAAGTTGATGGGGTGTGAACTGGCAGAGACTGATCAAGAGAGAGATCTTGGGGTCATGATAGATAACTCACTGAAAGTGTCAAGACAGTGTGCGTTTGCAATAAAAAAGGCCAATGCCATGCTGGGAATTATTAGGAAGGGAATTGAAAACAAATCAGCCAGTATCATAATGCCCCTGTATAAATCGATGGTGCGGTCTCATTTGGAGTACTGTGTGCAGTTCTGGTCGCCGCACCTCAAAAAGGATATTATAGCTTTAGAGAAGGTGCAGAGAAGGGCAACTAGAATGATTAAAGGGCTGGAGCACTTTCCCTATGAAGAAAGGTTGAAACGCTTGGGACTCTTTAGCTTGGAGAAACGTCGACTGCGGGGTGACATGATAGAGGTTTACAAGATAATGCATGGAATGGAGAAAGTAGAGAAAGAAGTACTTTTCTCCCTTTCTCACAATACAAGAACTCGTGGGCATTCGATGAAATTGCTGAGCAGACAGGTTAAGACGGATAAAAGGAAGTACTTCTTCACCCAAAGGGTGATTAACATGTGGAATTCACTGCCACAGGAGGTGGTGGCGGCCACAAGTATAGCCACCTTCAAGAGGGGTTTAGATAAAAATATGGAGCACAGGTCCATCAGTGGCTATTAGCCACAGTGTATGGAGCACAGGTCCATCAGTGGCTATTAGCCACAGTGTATGTGTGTATATAACATTTTTTGCCACTGTGTGACACAGAGTGTTGGACTTGATGGGCCGTTGGCCTGATCCAACATGGCTTCTCTTATGTTCTTATGTTCTTATTCTGCCCAGCAATGACAAATTAAGTTTATTCCATTTTAACATATCTTCATCCATTTTACGCCATAGCTTCTCATAATTATTTTTGAACAAATCAATATTCTTCATTGTTATCTCCACACCCAAATATTTTACCTTAGAGGTAACTTCACAACCCGTTAACCTCCGCAATTCCTTTTGCTTATTTACTTGCATATTTTTACATAGAAGTTTTGATTTTTCTTTATTAATACAAAGTCCCGCCAATTCCCCATATTCTTGTATTTTAGCTAACAACAAAGGTGTGACTTGTATGGGATTTCCATTTATAAACATTATATCATCTGCAAATGCTCTATATTTGTAAATAAATCCTTTTACTTTTAATCCTTCTATTTCTTTATCTTCTTGGATTTGCATCAGTAAGATTTCAAGAGTCATTATGAACAACAGTGGGAAAAGCGGACAGCCTTGTCTTGTACCTTTGCGAATTATCATGTTTTCTGTAAGATCTGCATTTATACATATACGTTGTTCAGTATATATTGCTTTTATCATCCTTTCCCCCAACTCCATTTTCTCCATTACTGCAAACATAAAGTGCCAATTTAAATTATCAAATGCTTTCTCTGCTTCCGCAAAGAATAATGCTACTTCCTTTTCTGGATGTCTTTCATAATATTCTACAATATTTACAACAGTTCTAATATTGTCTCTTATTTGCCTTTTGGGGAGAAACCCCGCTTGATCTTCCTTTGTAAAATTTCTCCAATGTTGTTTAAGCCATTCTGCCAAGATTCTGGTGTATATTTTATAGTCATTATTTAATAGTGAGATTGGTCTATGATTTTTACATTTGTGACATCTCTATCTTCCTTTGGAACCAACGAAATAACAGCTTCCTTCCACGTATTTGGTATTTTCCCTTCTATTCTTATTATGTTCGTCAATTTCTGAAGTTTCGTATTAACTCCTCTTTGAAGGTTTTAACAAATTTAGCTGTATATCCATCTGGCCCAGGTGCTTTCTCATTTTTCATTGCATTAATTGCTGCTTCAATTTTTATTCTTTCAATTAGATCTTTCAAAACTTTTCCCATATTTTCTGTTAAGGGTGCTATTTTAATCTTCGGTAAATACTCTTCCATCTTTTCTTTCTTTAACACCCTTAAATAATTTGGCATAATACTTAAAGAATTCTCTTTTTATTCCTTCTTGATCTACCACCTCTCTTCCCTCCATCACAATTTTATTAATAATTTTACTTTCTCTTTTTTTCTTCAGTTGCCAGGCCAAATATTTTCCTGGTTTATTTGCTCCCTCAAAAGATTTATGCTGCAATCTTTTCAGATTCCATTCCAGTTCTTTATTTAACAAATGTCTCATTTGTGTTTGTCATATTGTAATCTCCCTCATAATTTTCTTTTTCCCTGGCCTTTTTCTCAGTTCCCTTTCTTTTTTCTTTATTTCATTTTGAATGTCCAGCATCTGTTTTTCTTTTGCCCTCTTGTCTTTATTATTCAATATAATCAGTATTCCTCTTATTACTGCTTTATAAGCTTCCCACACCGTCTGAAATTCTATATCTTCTTTATTGTTTATTTGGAAGAAACCTTTAGTTTCATTTTCTAGAGATGTCACTATTTCTTTATTCTGTAGTAAATATCACTATTTCTTTATTCGTCATTCAATCTCCATCTTCTCGACTTTTTAGACAATTTTGTAATCCACATTATTGGGTTATGATCAGCCCCTATTTTAGGTAAAATCTCTATTTTCTTTGCTATAAGGCCTAAATCTTTAGTATCCCACAACATGTCAATTCTGGAAAAAGTTTTATGTCTTGCTGAAAAAATGGTATAGTCCCACACTTCAGGATTAAATTTCCTCCATATATCCTCCAAATTTTCTTGTTTGACCAATTCAAAAAAAGACTTTGGCAATTTTCCTTCCTTATTATTTCCGGGCACCCCCCAGACCTATCCAGTGTGTTCTTAATTGTTCCATTAAAGTTCCCCATTATCAAAACTTGATCATATGTCACTTCATCAAATTGTTGTATAATGTCTTTTTAAAAAGCATCCTTTGCTCCATTTGGTGCATACAGTCCCAGTAACAGGGGGGGGGGGGGGTTGCATTTAATATTATTTCTACCGCTACAAATCTTCCACCTTTATCTTTAAATACTAATTTCGGATCCAATTCTTGTTTAATATAAAAAATCTCTCCCTTTTCTTCTGTTCAGCTAATGAATGAAATTCTAGTCCCAATTGTTTATTCCATAAAAATTTGTAATCCTTTTGTTTGATATGTACCGTACTTCTTGTAAACAAACTATATTACAATTTTGCTTTTTAATCCAATGAAACATTGCCTTTCTTTTTTGTGGTGAATTTAGTCCATTTACATTCCAAGATAATAATTTGTAATCCATCATGGTGCAATTTCTTTATGTTCTTCATAAAATCCACGCAGTTCCTGTGTTGTTGTAATTATAATCCTTTTTCCTTGTAGCTCAAAGCTCAAACCTTCAGGTATTACCCATCTATACCTCATTTCATTGTCCTGTAATTTTTCTGTCAATTTCTTATATGCTCTTCTGTCATTTATCACTTGTCTTGGCAACTCCTTCATAATTCTTACTCTGCTGCCTCCCACTATCCCACTGGAGAGCCAGTTTGGTGTAGGGAGAGCCAGGTTGGTGTAGGAGAGCCAGTTTGGTGTAGGAGAGCCAGTTTGGTGCAGCGGAGAGCCAGTTTGGTGTAGTGGTTAAGTGTGCGGACTCTTATCTGGGAGAACCGGGTTTGATTCCCCACTCCTCCACTTGCACCTGCTAGCATGGCCTTGGTTCAGCCATAGCTCTGGCAGAGGTTGTCCTTGAAAGGGCAGCTGCTGTGAGAGCCCTCTCCAGCCCCACCCACCTCACAGGGTGTCTGTTGTGGGGGAGGAAGGTAAAGGAGATTGTGAGCCATTCTGAGACTC
This sequence comes from Heteronotia binoei, assembly GCF_032191835.1. Classification (NCBI taxonomy): domain Eukaryota; kingdom Metazoa; phylum Chordata; class Lepidosauria; order Squamata; family Gekkonidae; genus Heteronotia; species Heteronotia binoei. Next base: position 122,746,221 of record NC_083229.1, read on the forward strand.
TTCGGAGTAGAGGGCGGGATATAAATCCAATATCTTCTTCTTCTATCAATGTCTTTTCAAAGTTTTTATACATGGTTTTTCCCACCATTTCTTTTGTCATATATCTTATAACCACATCTCTTGGTAGATTATTTTTTTTTGGCATATAGTGAGTTCACTCTATACATATAGTCATACATGTTTCTAGTCTCTTCAGGATCTTCCTCCAAAAATTCTGCAATTATTTTTATTATATATTCTTTCAAATCAGTTTCTTTATCCTCAGGTACTCCTCTCAGACGTATCTGGGTCTCCATCAATTTGCAGTTATGAATTGCCACTGTTTCTTGTATTTTTAACAAGGTGGAATCATGTACTTTCACTCTCCCTTCCATCTCTTGCACTTTTTTTGATGTCACCACAGTCTCATTTCTGAGTTCCTCTATATCTTTTTTTAGCTCTTCAATATCTTTTCTAATTTCTTTTTTGGAAGCAGTTATTATCTTTTTCATCCCTTTCATTATCCTGGCTTCCATTGAATCTAATTGGTCCTGCATTTTCTCCAGTGAAGCAGTCCTTGCTCGGGTTTGCTTGTGGTCTGACATGTAAAAACACTGAAAATTTTGACCTCACCAAATTAAATTTCAACTATCAGATTTAAAAGAGTGTGGCTTGCTCTTTCCAATAAGCCTAATTTCGCTGTCCTCAGAGCCTTCTGGGCTCAGATATTAATTTTTAAAGTTTTTATTTTTTTCCAAAATGGCGGTCACAACTTTTTGCCTCACTTTAATTTTTTTTCCCTTTTCCTCTAGAGGCTTCTAAAATAGTTATTAACAGTAATGTCCAATAGTATTTACCTTATAATCGTAACCTCTGTCAGCTCCACAAATTTTTAATGTCCCAAACACTTTAAAATGTTTATTTAAGTTTTAGCTTTCTAGCAATAGCCGCCGATATTTTTCTATGATCTATAGTCCTAGAGTAGGCTGGCTGCTTCAATGATTTCCCTTTTCCATCCTATACTTCCTGCTTTGCTTGCCACCAAATTCTGTTTTTGCTGGTAGAGAGATCTCACGATACTTGATGTATTTCCTGTATTGGCTGTGGGAGCTGCAAATCTATGACGACGGGGCTTTTTCTCCAAAACCGCAAGTAGACAAAACAATAAATTCCTTTCCACTTTTTAGCACTGTCCTTTATATTTACAAAGTCCAAATTTCGCCTCTTCTCCCCTTCTTCTTCCAAGGTTTCTAGATTTCAATTTCCCACCTTCTGATTTTATTTTGTTTAACTTTAATTAGTCCCAGAATGAAAGATAGCAATCTGTAACTTTTTCTGTAGTTATCCAGATCAATACTGGTCTTGTATAGCTTTAGATGTTTAGCAGTATCAAAGAGGATTAGGATCCTGTCGAGCTTATGTCAAATAAATGACTCTGGAAACTTCTGCAGATGATAAAATTGCAACTTGTCTCCGGAGACCCCTCAAAGCTTCAAAGGACCCCCCCCCCCGGGACTCCCTTTTAGCTAAGGTGAATCTCCTCAAAGTTTCCTGTGCATATCTTGGACTGATCTCTGAGAAAAGTAGGCAGTAGGCATTAGATTGCCTTCCACTACCCCGAACAGAAATTCCAGCCTGCTCCCCTTCTGAGAAGCAGTTCAGCTTGGTGTTTTCCAACCCCGGAAGTCCCTCACTCCTCCATTTGCACCTGCTGGAATGGCCTTGGGTCAGTCAGAACTATTGCAGGCATTGTCCTTGAAAGGGCAGCTGCTGTGAGAACCCTCTCAGCCCACCCACCTCACAGGGTGTCTGTTGTGGGGTAAGAAGATAAAGGAGATTGTGAGCTGCTCTGAGTCTCTGATTCAGAGAGAAGGGCGGGGTATAAATCTTCAGTCTTCTTAGAATCATAGAGTTGGAAGTGACCTCTAGGGTCATCTAGTCCAACCCCCTGCACAATGCAGGAAACTCACAAATACTTCCCCCTAAATTCACAGGATCTTCATTGCTGTCAGATGGCCATCTAGCCTCTGTTGAAAAACCTCCAAGGAAGGAGAGCCCACCACTTCCCAAGGAAGCCTGTCCACTGAGGAATCGCTCTAACGGTTAGGAAGTTCTTCCTAATGTTGAGCCAGAATCTCTTTTGATTTAATTTCAACCCATTGGTTCTGGTCCTACGTTCTGGGGCCACAGAAAACAATTCCACACCATCCTCTATTTGACAGCCCTTCAAGTACTTGAAGATGGTGATCCTATCACCTCTCAGCCGCCTTTTCTCCAGGCTAAACATCCCCAGCTCCTTCAACCTTTCCTCATTGGTCTCCAGACCCCTCACCATCTTTGTCACCCTCCTCTGGACTCGTTCCACCTTGTCTATATCCTTCTTAAAATGTGGTGCCCAAAAGTGAACACAAGACTCTAGGTGAGGTCTTACCAGAGAAGAGTAAAGAGATACCATCACATCACATGGTCTGGACACTATACTTCTGTTGATATGGCCCAAAATTGGATTTGCTTTTTTAGCCACCGCATCACACTGTTGACTCATGTTCAGCGTATGATCCACTAAGACCCCTAGATCTTTTTCTTCTTCTTGATAAAAAAGTTGTCATGCAGGTGGATAACTGGCAACCCCACACATACCTTGACTTGGGTGGAATTCGAGCAGGAACTCCTCTGCATATTAGGTTACACATCCCTGATGTAGCCAATCCTCCAAGAGCTTACAAGGCTCTTTTTTGTAAGCTCTTGGAGGATTGGCTACATCAGGGGTATGTGGCAAAGGAGCTCCTGCTAGAATTCCACCCCTGCCTTGACTAAATGTAGTGAGCTTTGGAGATATTGTATACGATTGGCCTGACCCTCATGAAATGAAATTATACATCATTTAACTAACCTTCAAGGGTACATGGCCTCAGTACAGGGTGGGTCCACACAAGGAGGCAGAAAGAGAAATATAGGGGGCATCTTTCTTTTCCTTCCAACGTCTAATAGAAGAAGACAGTTTAGATATGGGGAACTGTGGATTCCCCATATGATCCCAATTAAATGGGACCCATTCAAATAAAATTTAGCTTTAAAAGAATCTGAAAGATCTCTGCCTTATCTTGTTTGACTCACAGTATGAATTTTTCAAACGCTGATTTAAAAAAAAAAAATAGCTTCCACCCAGAAGGTACAATATCTTATGCAACTCTCACACTTCTCTGTACACTTTACTTGGCCTTCCTGTTTGCCTCCCCCCACCCCCCTCTCACAGGAGAGGACTCTCCTGGGTGGAATCTACATCTGAAAGTTGGAGTTGCTTTTAGTTGGGTGGCTTTGCATGACATTGACTAATGCGCTTTAAAGGAAACACCTGGTTGACAGCCATTCGTGCTTATGAGCACAGCAAGCATTCCACTTGAACGGCTGAAGTGATTCTTGAGTGCTGTTTTGATGAAGGGGATGGCCATAAGGAATAATTGCACTACAATTGCTCCTTGGCTAATTGCTCCTCTGACGTTCCCGCACTCCCCTTGCAAAAGGGATCCGATGCCTTTTGCTTCAAAGTTTGACTCTTGAGCGTTCAAGTCCTAGTCCTGTGTCTCTGACCCATGCTAACGACAACAACAATAATAAAAAAGGAGACCAAATGAATTTTGTGGATGGAACCAGGGCCGGCTCTGACACGAGGCAAACTAGGCAATTACCTAGGGGTCCCAAATTCAGTGCCCCTAATGGGGGTCCCTTCTGGGGGTCCAAATTCGGTGCCCCCAATGCGACCTTTTATTTCCCCCACAATTCATCTGTTTTTGAAAATTGCTTATCCGTTTGGGGAGGGAGCAGAAGTGAGCCTTGCTTAGGGTACCAGATAGTCTATGGAAGACCATGGATGGAAGCTAATGTCATAGAGAGGGGTGTCAAACTCATTATAAGGGCCAGAGCTGACATAAATGAGACCTTGTGAGGCCAAGCCATGTTGGGCAGGGCCACGTGCCTATTTAAGATTAAGTAGCAGAGAGATAAACTTTATAAAGGGCACAAGCACAATTAAAGTTTTTTTTTTTTTTACAAAAAAACCCCCTTAAAATAAAACATGCTTAAAACATTAGCACTTGTTGGTCTTAAAGGTGCTTTCTTTGTATCTCTCCCATAGGATCCAACAAAGTGGGCAAAGGAAGCTCTGGCTCTTTCCTTCCTTTCCCAGGAGTGGGAGGAGCCTCAGCCAATAGAAGGAAGAGAGGCTTGGCTCAGTAGCTCTGCTGTGCAATTGAAAGAGCCTGACAAAGCAAGCTCTTCTTCCCCAAGGGAGGAGGCTCAGTCAATGGAGAAAATAGAGGCTTTGCTCTGTAGCTCCTGTGCGATTGAGCAAGCCTGGCAAAGCAAGCTGTGATGCAGAAGGAAGCAAGAGAGAGGGAGAAGGAAGCAGATGACAGCCAGCTGCTTGGGGGCCTGATAGGAGCAGATGACAGCCGCATGTTTGACACCCGTGTAATAGAGGTTCTGAGTGTGGGATCCTCCAAATTCTTTTTACTAAACCATGAACTTTTACTAAACCACTCTGCCCTAACAAGGAAGTTCCACACTTCGCCAAACCAATTCAGAATTGAAGAAGGGCTTTCGACGTGTCATAGTATTAAAGATAACTGTTTTAAAATGATGTATAGATGTTTTATGACTCATAAGAAATTGGCAAAGATGAATAATAAGATGTCAGACAGATGTTGGAAATGTAAAAAACATGAAGGTTCTTTCTACCATATGTGGCGGACTTGTGAAAGAGCAAAAAAGTATTGGCAGATGATTCAACAAGAAATTTCTAGGATCTTGGGATATGAATTTAAGAAAGTTGCAGAGACTTTTCTGTTGGGATTACAAATGGAAAAATTTCCAAAAGAGTGGTCACAATCTCCTTTACCTCCCCACCCCTACAACAGACACCCTAGGAGGTAAGCAGGACTGAGAGAGCTCTTCCAGAAGCTACCCTTTCAAGGACAACTCCTGCCAGAGCTATGGCTGACCCAAGGCCATTCCAGCAGCTGCAAGTGGAGGAGTGGGGAATCAAACCCAGTTCTCTCAGATAAGAGTCTGCACACTTAACCACTACACCAAACTGGCTCTCCCTTCCATCACACCCTGACAGCAGGTGCCCCTTGTTAAATATGCAAAGATTGAGGCTTCAAATAGTGTGAAACCCCTCGTTGATGTGCTGGGAAGTGTAGTTTGCTATAGAAAATTGCCTCCCGTGAAAGTACTGGAATGCATCAATTTCAATTGCACATCCAGATGTTCGTTTTTGTTGTTTCCCTCTCAAACAATGGCATGCATGGAAACCACAAAGGCCAGACAGATCCCTTATTAGTGGACAGTCCAGCTGTTAGGGTTGCCAAGTCCAATTCAAGAAATATCTGGGGACTTTGGGGGTGGAGCCAGGAGACTTTGGGGGTGGAGCCAGGAGACACTGCGGGTGGAGCCAAGATCAAGGCTGTGACAAGCATAATTGAACTCCAAAGGGAGTTCTGGCCATCACATTTAAAGGGACGGCACACCTTTTCAATGCCTTCCTTCCATAGGAAATAATGAAGAATAGGGGCACCTTCTTTTGGGGCTCATAGAATTGGATCCCCTGGTCCAATCTTTTTGAAACTTGGGGGGTATTTTGGGGAGAGGCACTAGATGCTATACTGAAAATTTGGTGCCTCTACCCCAAAAAACAGCCCCCCCAGAGCCCCAGATACCAGAAAATCAATTCTCCATGATTTTCTATGGGAATAAATCTCCATAGGGAATAACAGAGTTCCCAGGAGACATTTCCCTCCCCTCCCCCCGCTTTCTGACGACCCTGAAGTGGGGGGAGGGCCTCCAAACCGGGGGATCCCCTGCCCCCACCTGGAGATTGGCAACCCTACCAGCTGTACACAAGCAGGGGTGTCGAATTCATTTGTTATGAGGGCCGGATATGAAACAAATCTAGGGTTGCCAAGTCCAATTAAAGAAAAATCTGGAGACTTTGGGGGCGGAGCCAGGAGACTTTTTGGGGTGGAGCCAGGAACAAGGATGTGACAAGCATAATTGAACTCCAAGGGAGTTCTGGCCATCACATTTAAAGGGACGGCACACCTTTTAAATGCCTTCCATCCATAGGAAATAATTAAGGATAGGGGCACCATCTTTTGGGGCTCATAGAATTGGACCCTCTGGTCCAATCGTTTTGAAACTTGGAGGGTATTTGGGGGAGAGGCACTAGATACTATACTAAAAATCTGGTGCCTCTACCTCAAAAAATAGCCCCCCCAGAGCCCCCAATACCCACGGATCAATTCCCTATTTTTCCCTATGGGAATCGTTCTTCATAGGGAATAATAGAGTGCCCAGTAGACATTTCCCTCCCCTCCGCCCCGCTTCCTAAAGGGTTTCTGTGCGTCGTCTGCGATGTGATAACACTTTGCATCGTCAGCCTGAACAGCCTCGAGAGGCGCTCGGACTGCAGCACTGCTCGCTAAAAAAACTGCTTCCCTCCTTTCAACCAGCCACCAGAATGCAAATCAAATTTAAGCCCATTATCCTTAGTCCTAGCAGCAGAACTGGTCGCCTGGTGGACTTTTCCTCTTGCACAAATTGCTCCTTTAGGCACTGAAGATGTTCACGTAGGAGAGGGCCGTGATATATTTGAGGTGCTCAGGGCTCTTTTTCTAGCAGGGGCTCCTCTGCATATTAGGCCACACACCCTAATGTAGCCAGTCCTCTTGGAGTTTACAGTACTAAGAGCTCTGTAAGCTCTTGGAGGACTGGCTACATCAGGGAAAGGAAAAGGAAACGAAAGGTCCCCTGTGCAAGCACCAGTCGTTTCTGACCCTGGGGCGACCAGTCGTTTCTGACCCTGTGCAACGTTTTCATGGCAGACTTTTTATGGGGAGGTTTGCCCATTGCCTTCCCAGTCATCTACACTTTCCCCCCAGCAAGCTGGGGACTCATTTCACCGACCTGGGAAGGAAGGAAGGAAGGAAGGAAGGAAGGAAGGAAGGAAGGAAGGAAGGAAGGAAGGAAGGAAGGAAGGAAGGAAGGAAGGAAGGAAGGAAGGCTGAGTCAACCTTGAGCCAGCTACCTGAAAACCCAGCTTCCGCCGGGGATAGAACTCAGGTCATGAGCAGAGCTTAGGGACTGCAGTACAGCAGCTTTAGCACTCTGCCCCACGGGGCTCTTCTACATCAGGGGGGCATGGCTTAATATGCAGAGGAGCTCCTGCTAGAAAAAAGGTGTTGAATATTTGCTGAGGTTTAACAGTTATAATATCCTGCCTTATATATAGTTGGAAGCTTCGGATATGGAACCTCTAAGTACAGATGTCTTGCTGTTAGATGCACGTTGTGCAGGGATTTCCCCCCTAATAATTTACTCGGCTGCCTTGCTGAGTGTCTGAGTAACCACAGGACTGAAGAGTCAATGACCTCATTAGTAATATCAGACCAAGCAGGAAATAATAATGGAAGCCGCTCTCTGAAGGGCCGCAATGAACAAAATATATGAAGGCAAGAAACGAGTCAGGGTTTGCCCTGTGGTTCAGCCCCCAAGCCAAGGGGCCACTGTGAAAGCTCAACCACAAATCCTTTCATGCATCATCACTTCTATTCTTCTCGTCAAGTTCTCATTCATTTCTCACTAGAACGTCCCATGTAAGTGTTGAAGAAGAAGGAGACTGAAGATTTATACCCTGCCCTTCTCGCTGAATCAGAGACTCAGAGTGGCTCACAGTCTCCTATATCTTCTCCCCCCACAACAGACACCCTGCGAGGTGGGTGGGGCTGAGAGGGCTCTCACAGCAACTGCCCTTTCAAGGACAGAGACTCAGAGTGGCTTACGATCGCCTATATCTTCTCATCCCCACAACAGACACCCTGTGAGGTGGTTGGGGCTGAGAGGACTCTCACAGCAGCTGCCCTTTCAAGGACATCCTCTGCCAGAGCTATGGCTGACCCAGGGCCATTCCAGCAGATGCAAGTGGAGGTGTGGGGAATCAAACCCGGTTCTCCCCAGATAAGAGTCTGCGCATTTAACCACTACACTAAACTGGCTCTCTGGAGAGCTTTCGTCTCTCTCGCTTTCACTCTTGCCATCCTTCTCTTTTCATCTCCCCTTTGATGTAGGGGCCTTGTGTTTCTGGCAAAGTGGAACCTGAACGGTCAACAGGCCAGACCAGAGGTCTATCCCAAAAGCCATATGTTAGGCTGAGAACTACTAGTTGCTGACGCGTATATGGGATGAGTTCTCCTTACATATGTTGAGGTAAGAGAATGGAATTTAATTTCTTTGCACATTCATTGGTATTTATTTATTCAAAGGGGTCGTCTTGTAAAAAGAGGTGCCAGAGCTCATTAGCACAACTAATTTTCATAACTCATTTGCATATGAGAAAGAGCACAACGAAATGTAGAGGTTTCGGAGCCCTGCTCCTGTGAGCTCCTGCCCAAACTGAGGCCTGTTTATTCACCTCATTTATACCCTGCTCCAAAAAGGCTTATTCTCTAATTTCTTCTTCTTCATTTTATGCTCACGACAACGACGTGAGGTAGATTTATTAGATTTTTCTTTTTAGTCACGGCTCAAACCAAGGATCTCCTGGTGTTTCCAATATAAAATATTAACTTTAAACTATTACAACATTGCATTATTTAAATATATGGCTATTGCCATACCTCTGTTAAAACAGCCCAAATGTGTGCTTAACCTCTGAAGGCCAATCTAAACAATTCACCCTCGGGTGCCCTGTGGAAACTAAAAGAGTCATCCAAGACTGCATTCCACAGGGCAGGGGCCACAACTGAGAAGGCCCTTCCCCAGTGACAGCTAACTGAGCCATCTGGGCCATAAAGCTACGAGGTAAAAATTTGCCTATATTGGATTTTGAAGAATACCTCTAATAACAGAAATCATATGTGCGTGAGGTGTGTGTGTGGCATACTCCGGATCCTGCCCAAAGAGGCCTTTGAAGGCAAACTCAAGAATGTTGATAGACAGGTACATTTATCAAAGCATATCCCTTCTTAAGAGCTGTGGAAGATGTCAATACTTGTAGCGAACTATTCAAAAGATAATCCTGCCGCAATCAGAGACAGCGATGATAGGGTCGCCACCCTCCTGGTGGGCCCTGGAGATCTCCCAGAATTACAACTGATTTCCAGGCTACAACAATGATGATGATGAAGAAGAAGATGAAGATGATGATGATATTGGATTTATATCCCGCCCTCCACTCCGAATCTCAGAGTGGCTCACAATCTCCTTTTTCTTCCCCCCCCCCACAACAGACACCCTGTGAGGTGGGTGGGGCTGAGAGAGTTCTCACAGCAGCTGCCCTTTCAAGGACAACTCCTATGAGCGCTATGGCTAACCCAAGGCCATTCCAGCAGCTGCAAGTGGAGGAGTGGGGAGTCAAACCCGGTTCTCCCAGATAAGAGTCCGCACACTTAACCACAAACAGTGGCTTCAGATGGTAAATTGTTTTGAATTTCATTCCTCCTGAGCCACCTTCTCTCTCCCAAACTGTCCCACCTCCTGTGTTGGAAAGATAGAATGCTGGAATATGTGGCTATGACCAAATTAACTACCTACATACACAAGAGGCCAATCAGAGAATGGGGGGGGGGAGGGAAAAGCACTATGCTTCCTAGAAGAAGAAGAACTGTGGATTTATACCCTGCCCTTCTCTCTGAATCAGAGACTCAGAGCGGCTCACAATCTCCTTTACCTTCCTCCCCCAAAACAGACACCCTGTGAGGTAGATGAAGATATTGGATTTATATCCCGCCCTCCAGTCCGAAGAGTCTCAGAGCGGCTCACAATCTCCTTTACCTTCCTCCCCCACAACAGACACCCTGTGAGGTAGATGAAGATATTGGATTTATATCCCGCCCTCCAGTCCGAAGAGTCTCAGAGCGGCTCACAATCTCCTTGATCTTCCTCCCCCACAACAGACACCCTGTGAGGTGGGTGGGGCTGGAGAGGGGCTCTCACAGCAGCTGCCCTTTCAAGGACAGGGGCTCAGAGCGGCCTACAATCTCCTTTCCCTTCCTCCCCAACAACAGACACCCTGTGAGGTAGGTGGGGCTGGAGAGGGCTCTCACAGCAGCTGCCCTTTCAAGGACAACCTCTGCCAGAGCTATGGCTGACCCAAGGCATTGCAGCAGCTGCAAGTGGAGGAGTGGGGAATCAAACCCGGTTCTCCCAAATAAGAGTCCATGCACTTAACCACTACACCAAACTGTAAGGGAAGAAGAAATGAAAAAATGAATACAATAATATATTCTCTGGGAGGAAATATAAAACATAACATTACTTATATATAAATGTTGTGATCCTGGATTGGATGTTTGCATAAAAGAATGTATTTTAGCTTACAGATGCTTCAGTGTTTTAGGAATTGTTTGAAAATTTAAATAATTAAGACATGATCAACTAAGAGATTGGCAGTAATTGTGAAGAAATTTATGATAACAATAATAGGATTAAGGAAAGAATGCTATTAAACTGGGTCCAATAGAAATTAAAGTGATAGAAAAATTGGGTTTGTAACATCATGACAACAATTGAAAGCATAGTCAGTGTTATTTACGTACTATGTTGAAATTGTAACTGTAGAAGGGGGGGGGAGGAGAAATGTAAAATGAATATAATAACGTATTTTCTGGATGGAACCAGGGGTCGCTTTGTAGAAAAATAGGTGGTGGAGCTCATCCAGGGATTATTATGCAGCTGCACCTACTATTCAATGGACAAGATGGGGAGGAAGAGGGGAAACCCTCAGAAAGGTTCAGGAGCTGTGCTCCTGTGAGCTCCTGCTGAATCTGAGGCCTGGATGGAACTAAGGAAACAATGCTATCATACTAAGTGTAAGAGAAATTAAAGTGTTAGAAGACTGGATTTGTAATATTATGACAATAACTGAATGCACCGTTAGAGTTTTCTACGAGCTGCATTGAAATTGCAAATGTAGAAGGGGGATATTTCAGTATAACTATGTTTTGTTATTTCTCTCTTATTATTTTTGCTTCTTTCTTTATGTCTTTATTTCTGAGTTCTTTAAAACCGAATAAAACTTATGAAACACACTGTTCTTCCTCAGGCTCTACCCCAAATCTTCAATCATTTCCCCAAGCTTGATTTGGCAACCCTAACCTGACGGGGGAGCATTTATCCCCTCTTTTTTGCTTATAAAAGAGTCTACATTATCTTTTAAGAGTAGTTCAGTGACTGGAAGTCATTTATATATATTTCTCCAACCCATTAAGTATCATTGAGAAGTGTTGGATTTGAAAAGTAAACTAAATGCAGGGAATGTGTAATAGGTACATTTTTAAAGAAAAAAAAACACACCCAAATGTTTCGTAATTAGAATATAACTTAAGCCAAGTGATCGTTGACATTAAGGTTTTCTCCCCACGTTGTGTTTCATTTTGTAAGAGCGGAATGTATTTCTCCCCCCCCCCCTTCAATATCAATTTAATTTAATTGGATGCTCTCAAAGACAGCATAGCAATTTGTTTTAAGTGGTAAGTTATATCATGAAAAATCATAATGCTCAGAAAGCAGGTTCCGGGGGGGGGGGGGGGGTATGCTTTTTAGTGGAAAGGAAGAGAGAAACACAGCAATTAAAATGCCTACTATTGCAAATAAAGAGAGACGGCAGAATAATACAAAGGCCTGAGGCCAAATGTGTGACTCATTATTTCAATACACCATTAGTGCCTTCATTTTGGCATGACCTGGCAAAATAATCTCTCTTCACTGGGGATTCTGATTCCCCGTTTTCTTACTTCTCTGACATTTCTCCCTTCTTACCGACTTGTTCTTCCAGATCTCTTCCCAGGGCTTTTCCTTTTTTTGTAGCAGGAACTCCTTTGCTTATTAGGCAATGCCACCCTGATGTAGCCAATCATCCAAGAGCTTACAGAACCTATTGTAAGCACCAGGGGGATTGGCTATGTCAGGGGTGTGTGACCTAATATGCAAAGGAGTTCCTGCTACAACAAAAGTTCCTCCTCTTCTAATGCTCATTTCCTAGTCCCATCTGAATATGTTAACCTGCTTCATTCTCAAGTTCCTGCCTGTCTCTTTCCTGACTTCCTCAACCTTTCTTCTGTGTGCTCTTTTCACACTTTCATTCTAGTCCAAGTGGTGTATCTGATCCTAGGGTTCTTTTGTCAAGTCTGACTATAACTCTGGCTCAAACATAAAGCATGCTGGGTAGAACCAAAGTATAACCAAATGCTGCTAGCAAACTCTCTTCCCTTCCCCACTCCCTTTAGAGAATGTTCTGCTTTGAAATGGTAATGTGTGAAAAGTCTTATCAGTGCCTTCTCAGCCTAGGCTTGGGGGAGAGGAAGGAGCCTGGGAGTATCAAGGCCAACTGGGCCTCCTAATCAACATGAGAATGTAATTGTAACATCTATGTGTGAATGGTCCTCTGCCCAGTTCCCTACCATAGGAATCCCTTTGAAGTGTACCTTATATGCAATGTATCTACTGTATGTACTTTAGTCTTTCAAGCCTGGCTTAGGCCACAAAGTAACAGTATCAATAAAATAGAGTCTTTGTATCGACACCCGACTCCTGATTGAATCTGCAGACTTGACATCTTCTGAATTCCCATTTTCATTCCTTGTGTGTCCCTATTGATTTGGGTTTTTTTCCTTTTTCCCACATGTGTTTTCTCTCTAATGTGTCAGTTCTGTATTACATCACTGCAGGGCTTTTTTCATAGCAGGAAACTTCTTTGCATATTAGGCTACACCCCCCCCCCCCCCCCGATGTAGCTAATCCTCTAAGACTCACAGTAGGCAATGTAAGAAGAGCCCTGTAAACTCTTGGAGGATTGGCTATATCAGGGGTGTGGCCTAATATACAAAGGACAGGACCGAATCTGGGGATGGGCAGAGGGGGTGCTGGCAGAGGGGAGGCCCCAATTGGGTATGGAGTCCATTGTATTCTATGGGACCATAAGATGGAATGGCCTATAAGGTGGGAAATCATTTTTTAATTTTGCCCCCCCCCCTCAAAAAACATGTAGATCTGGTCCTGGCAAAGGAGTTCCTGCTACAAAAAAACCCCTGTATCACCTGTATGTCCCAGCACATTTCCCTGCACTTTAAATCTGCAGTGAAATAGGCTGGACATACAGATACTGAATTGACCACTAGAGGGAGCACAACATGTATGGTAAATTTTTAAAAAGAAGCAATAGGGACATGCAAACAATGAAAATGAGAATTTAGAAGAGCCCCTAAGGACATCTTTAGCTGTGTTCTCCTGAATGAATGAAGCAAGACACAGGCTGCTACCTGGAGAAGACCAAATTCAGTAATTCATGCATTACTTGTTTCTTGAGGCATCTGGGAAGCCAAGATTAGGAACAAGTCATTGGACTATATCAGGGGTGACCAACGGTAGCTCTCCAGATGTTTTTTGCCTACAACTCCCACCAGCCCCAGCCAGCATGGTTGATGGCTGCGGCTGATGGGAGTTGTAGGCAAAAAACATCTGGTGAGTTACCGTTGGCCACCCCTGGACTATATGAACCTGGTCTGATCTATAAAGCAGTTGGTCCCCTTCCTCGAATGCAGTGACTTGGCAACAGTGATCCACGCCACAGTCACCTCAAGATTGGATTACTGCAATTCCCTCTACATGGGGCTGCCCTTGTCTCAAACCCGGAAGCTTCAATTGGTGCAGAACGTAGGAGCCAGGTTGTTAATGGGCCTTCCTATACGGGAACACATTCAGCCTGTGCTGAAAGCACTGCACTGGTTGCCCATTGCATACCGGGTTCATTTCAAAATGTTGGTTCTTACCTTTAAGGCCCTATATGGCCAGGGGCCTGCATATCTGAGGGACTGCCTTTCCCCACATGTTCCCCAGAGAGCACTTCAGTTTGGATCACAAAATCTACTTACAATCCCCGGCCCTAAAAAGGCCAGGCTCATGTCAACTAGAGCCAGAGTCTTCTCTGTAGTGGCCCCACGCTGGTGGAATGAGTTGCCAGAAGAGGTCAGGGCTCTGCGAGAGCTCATACAGTTCCGCAGGGCCTGTAAGGCAGCACTCTTCCATCAAGCATTTGTGAACTAGACTGCTGGCCACTGCAGTTTAAAGCAACATATGAACCACCAACAACGATCTGCTGTATAGCAGCTGCAGAGAGGATAACTTAAGATCTGCTATGCAGAGAACGATAAAATTGGAAAATGTGAGATCATGGCACCAAAGCATTTTTTATGTATTTTATGTTTATTTTTACTCTCTGTTTTATGGTTTTAATGCTGTACTACCATGTTGAATCATGCACATGCATGTCTGTGTGAGCCAGCCTGAGCCCGCCTCGGTGGGGAGGGTGGGATATAAATGGAATAAGATAAATAAATAAATAAATAAATAAATAAATAAATAAATAAATAAATATCTACACCAGTTTGGTATAGTGGTTAAGTGTGTGGACTCTTACTTGGGAGAACCAGGTTTGATTCTCCACTTGGAGCTGCTGGAATGGCCTTGGGTCAGCCATAGCTCTGGCAGAGTTGTCCTTGAAAGGGCAGCTTCTGTGAGAGCTCTCTCTGCCCCACCCACCTCACAGGGTGTCTGTTGTGGGGAAAGAAGATAAAGGAGATTGCAAGCTACTCTGAGACTCTGATTCAGAGAGAAGAAGAAGATATTGGATTTATATCCCGCCCTCCACTCCGAAGAGTCTCAGAGTGGCTCACAATCTCCTTTACCTTCCTCCCCCACAACAGACATCCTGTGAGGTGGGTGCGGCTGGAGAGGGCTCTCACAGCAGCTGCCCTTTTGAGGACAACCTCTGCCAGAGCTATGGCTGACCCAAGGCCATGCTAGCAGGTGTAAGTGGAGGAGTGGGGAATCAAACCTGTTTCTCCCAGATAAGAGTCCGCACACTTAACCATTACACCAAACTGGCTCTCCGGGGTGGGGTATAAATCTATGGTCTTTGTCGTCATCATCATCTTATTATTATTATATTCAAGGACAACCTGGAGATGTGCAAAATCCCACTGAGAAATATTGAAAGTCTTATTCAAACTACCCCCACCCTTTTGTTCAATTTCCTTGGATAATTCCCCTAAGGAAAAAGCTCAATATGTGTGTGGGTAGCATTTTGGTGGCAACTGTACTCTGGAATAGATCCAAGTGGACAGCCTGTACTCTGGAAGTACAAGTCAAGTCTCCCAGTATGGTGGATCAAACATATTGTTAAGGATCAGTGCTGGTATACCAGGAATATATTTGGCCCTGGGCACGTGCAGCCAACTGTGTTTGACTTCTGTATTCACAAAGCCTCATCGGGTTAGAACTCAGAAGGAAAACATTTACAAATACTCGCATTATTCCAGGGGAAAAGAAATCTGCATAGATTTGTCACTGTTTTGACATTAAACAGTTTTGAAACGTTGAGCATTTTGGTACCTTTTAAAGCATTGAGTTGTAAACTGCGGCAGATTAATCTGAGGTACTTATGTAATTTGTTAGGAGTTGTGTAAATTACAGGCTTCAAGAGTTGCATACTTTATGTTCCTTCAGTAGGTTTTGTCAGATACATTATTGGAGCACTCACTTTTCTCGCCTTATATAAGATTCTCTTGGGTATACGAACTGAAATGTTCAAGTGCCTTCCTGCAGCTATGCTATCTCCCAAAGCGCATAATATATTTACATTTTAATGTCAGTAAATAATGTTGTGGATTTGTGTGGGCAACCTTGCTTCCATTAGGCCTTATCTCAGGGATAGGGGACTAGAATGGATCCTGCATTTGCCTTTTAGAGTGAGCGGTACTGATTTTTTTTTAACCCTTTGACTGCTTCATTGGGTTCAGCAAGTGCATTTAAAGACCAGGCCACTCAGAAAATGATTATTGGGATTGTAATGGAAAATGCCGCCCAAAGTTGTGTCATGCTGTCCTGACTAGTTCCTGCCTTAGGCTTGCCAATCCCCAGGTCACAGCAGGGGTTCTTCCGCTTTCCCAGGCTCCTTCCCACCCCCAGTCAGATGGCCGGCGGGGGGAAGCCCCACCCCCAAAGCTACCATGTGACTTTCCACCTCCAGAGGCTTCAGTCTCCGATTGAAAGGCTTCCTCTTGGGATGGTGTGTCTGTGTTACTTTGAAGAAGTTGGCAGCGACTCGTGAGTAGAGAGGCCAATCCCTCGCTTCAGAGTCACCAGAAATGGGGGGGGGGTGGGAAGGGAGGGAAACATCTGCTGACCACTTCATTATTCTTTATGTGGAGATCGATTCTCATAGGGAATTGATCTGGAGGTTTTGGGGGCTCTGGGGGAGCTGTTTTTTGAGGTAGAGGCACCAAATTTTCAGTATAGTATCTAGTGCCTCTCCCCAAAGTACCCCCCAGGTTTCAAAATGATTGGTCCAGGGGGCCCAAAAGAAAGTGCCCCTATCCTTCATTATTTCCTATGGAAGGAAGACATTTAAAAAGGTATGCTGTCCCTTTAAATGTGATGGCCAGAACTCCCTTGGAGTTCAAATATGCTTGTCACACCCTTGTTCCTGGCTCTGCCCCAATGTCTCCTGGCTCCACCCCCAAAGTCCCCAGATATTTCTTGAATTGGACTTGGCAACCCTATCCAGCCCTCACCTCCGCCACCCAGACTCAGCCTGGGGGGATGAGACACTCACTGGCAGGGGTGCCACACAGGTGGAAGATGCCCCACAACAAAGCTGGAGTGACAGCCACTGGAGGGGTGGGGCCACGAGAGGAGGTTAGGCGTGACACATGCTGGGCCCTGTGGCTTATAGAAACCCAGTCTGGTGGCAGTTTATGTGAGGGAAGGAAGCAGAGGTTTGCCTCTCTCTCTGGGATAAAATCTACAGGGCCCTGTTAGTAGGTTTCCAAGACTGGCCTCCTCGCAGGAAGCTGGGAGGTGTGCTAGAGTGGAACTAGGGTGGGGGGGGGGTTCTACCGGGGGTATCAGAATAAATGATTCCCCTCTCCCAAATGAGGGCTCATTCCTTTACTTGTGGGGTTGGCCTTGGGAATGGCCTGGAGTTAGCCATAACTATCGCAGGAGTTGTCCTTGAAAGGGCAGCTGCTGTGAGAGCCCTCTCAGCCCCACCCACCTCACAGGGTATCTGTTGTGGGGGGGGGAAGAAGATATAGGAGATTGTAAGCCTCTCTGAGACTCTGATTCAGAGAGAAAGGTGGGGTATAAATCTGTAGTCTTTTTCTTCTTCTGGTCCAAAGAACCTGAAAAATGGCCCCCAGGATTTCCAGGAGAGGGTCCGAGCAGTCCACCACCTTGCCACAATGAAGCCCCCAGGACAAAAGTGGGACAGCGTGGAGTTCAAGCAGCTCTGACAAACCCCCGGAGCAACAGTGCCCGTGGCACCCACTGCCTGGAGACCCAGAACTGCAGCAGGCCCCGTGGGCTTGCCAAAAGGAGGCAAAGGGGAAGGAGCACCTGGGCCAGAGCTGGCCGGGATGCAGATGTTATCTCTCTCTGGGGTAAAATCTACAGGGCCCTGTTAGTAGGTTCCCAAGACTGGCCTCCTCCTAGGGAGCTGGGAGGTGAGCTAGAGTGGGACCGGAGCAGGGGGGCTCTACAGGGGGTATCAGAGTAAGTGATTCCAAATGAAGGCTCATCCATTTACTTGTGGTCTTGGCTTAGACTCAGAGATGTCATGTGTTGATCCATTTGTTAACATCTGCATCTAGATGCTGTGCTGAAAATTTGGTGCCTCTACCTCAAAAAACAGCCCCCCCAGAGCCTCAGATACCCGTGGATCAATTCTCCATTATTTTCAATGGGAATAAATCTCCATAGCGAATAATAGAGTTACCAGCAGACATTTCCCTCCCCTCCCCCCGCTTTCTGATGACCCTGAAGCGGTGGGGAGGGCCTCCAAACCAGGGGATCCCACGCCCCCACCTGGTGATTGGCAACCCTAGTTTTGACTGTCTGTCAATGGTAAAGCTGGACACTCAACAGAAGCCTAGAATGGCCAAACTGAGTTACTGTGGGCGCACATAGGATGCTCAACTTGAGAGAAAAGTGAAATGCTGGCATTGTAAAAGTCCTACCTGCAAAAAATTGAATCGAATCTAACCACAGACAAATATAATCTAACTTGAGGTTTATACTTAGGATTCCCAATCCCCAGGTAGGGGCAGGGGATCCGCTGGTTTGGAGGCCCTCCCCCCGCTTCAGGGTCATCTGAAAGTGGGACGGGGATGTCTGCTGGGAACTCCATTATTCTCTATGAAACCCGATTCCCATAGAGTATAACGGTGAATTGATCTGCGAGTATCTGCGAGTCTGGGGGGCTGTTTTTCTGAAGTAGAGGCACCAAATTTTCAGCATATTATCTGGTGCCTCTCCCCAAAATACTCTCCAAGCTTCAAAAAGATTGGACCAGGGGGTCCAATTCTATGAGCCCCAAAAGAAGGTGCCCCTATCCTGCATTATTTCCAATGGAGAGAAGGCATTTTAAAGGTGTGTGGTCCCTTTAGAGGTGATGCCCAGAATTCACTTTGGAGTTCAATTACGATTGTCATAACCTTGCTCCTGGCTCCACCCCAATGTCTCCTGGCTCCGCCTCCAATGCCTCTTGGCTCCACCCCCAAAGTCCCCAGATATTTCCTTAAATTGGACTTGGTAACCCTATTTATACTACCTGGCAAACAAAAGCATAACATTAGGGTTTGTAGAATCTTTCAGGATCAAGTGCCGTGTTCTACTAGAGAAAGTTTTCCTTCCAGACGTTTCGTTCTCAGCTGCGGAGAACATCCTCAGTGGCGTTGCAGGTGCTCAGACCTTCTTGGCTGCTGTGCATTGAGTGGGGCCACGGCTGCTGGAGAGCTGCTATTTGTAGGCTGGAGGGGGTGTGATGAAAGGGCAATTGGTTTGTGGATGTGCCCATTGTTTGGTGGGGCTTCCTGGAAGGCCTTCCAAACCCCTTCCAACCTTCCCAGCAATTAACACAGAACAATGGTCACATTCAACAGCCAGTTTCCTTATCACTACCCTTCCAGGAAGCCCCACCAAACAATGGGCACATCCACAAACCAATTGCCCTTTCATCACACCCCCTCCAGCCTACAAATAGCAGCTCTCCAGCAGCCCTGGCCCCACTCAATGCACAGCAGCCAAGAAGGTCTGAGCGCCTGCTCCGGCTGCAACGCCACTGAGGATGTTCTCCACAGCTGAGAACAAAACGTCTGGAAGGAAAACTTTCTCTAGTAGAACACGGCACTTGATGCCGAAAGATTCTACAAACCCTAATGATGTTACCAGCCGTGAAAACCTGAAATCTTTGATAAAAGCATAACATTCTTGAGTCCCAACACATAGCAAAATCGGTCTGCGAACTTCCTAGTAAAACAATTTGTGGAAGTTTCATTATATACAATGTTCTGTATAAGCCGAGTTAGTGTGAGCTAGCTCACAGTTTTCAAGCCTCCCGCTCACACATTTTTGTCTTCGCTCAGGAAGGGTGACCCCAGAGCAAGCTAATGTGCGCAGCTCCTCACAACTTGAATGCAAGTAGCTCACAAAGTAACATTTTTGCTCACAAGACTCCACAGTTTAGAGGGAGTATTGATTGATTACGTAAATGGCCCGAGAAAAGAATTAAGCATGTTTGGGAAAGGACTCAAAAAGCTGCAGGTCAAATTATCATAGCTATGGCTGATGGGCCTTGTATCATGGTCGGGTTTTCTATATGCTTTACCTGGGTTCAGAAAGGCAGTATGGCCAGACCCAGAAGCCTCGTAATCAAGGGAGGGATGCTTAATATCAGGTCTTTTTTGTGTAGCAGGAACTCCTTTGCAGAGCCGGCGTGTGGGAGTAGGCAGGGTAGGTGGCTGCCTAGGGCATCACCCCGTCTGCGCGCACCACTGGGCTCTCTCCCCTGATGAGCCAGGCCTGGGGCTTATATTCCACACTCTTTGCAGGAGTGCGATACGCAAGCGTCGGCTCTCCCCACTCTGGCCTGCTGGATGATGTCACTTTTGATGTTATCAGGCTGTGTGCATTCTTTGAGCTTGGGCAATTCAATTTCCCAATGAAGCTGGAGGGGAGGGGTGCTGCGCAGGTGTCTGCCTTGAGCGGCAGAACACCTAGTGCTGGCACTGCTCCTTTGCATATTAGGCCACGCACCCCTGATGTAGCCAATCTTCCAAGAGCTTACAGGGCTCTTAGTACAGGGCCCACTGTAAGCTCCAGGAGGATTGGCTGCATCAGGGGGTGTGGCCTAATATGCAAATGAGTTCCTGCTACCAAAAAGAAAAAAAGCCCTTCTGAATATAACTAGAGCTGGATTATGGCCTGAAAAGATACCTTTGGAAACATAAGAATACAGTAGGAGTCCAGCACCGCCTTTAAGACCAACCAAGTTTTATTCAGAATGTCAGCTTTCATGTACATGCCCATGCTTAACCACTGCCCACCAGCTATATGTCACTCTGCTCACTGTACTCCATTCCATTGTCTGATGAATTGTGCATGCACACAAAAGCTTACATGCTGAATAAAACTTGGTTGGTCTTGGACCTCATCTTGGGCAGGAGCTCACAGAAGCGGAGCTCCAGAACATCTAAATCAGGGGTGTCAAACATGCAGCCCAGGGGCCAAATCATGCCCATGGAGCAACTGGCTCTTGTCTGCTCCCTTCTCCCCCTTTCTTGATTCCTTCTGCATCTCAGCTTGCTTTGCAAGGCTTGCTCAATTGCACAGGAGCTACAGAGCAAAACCTCAATTCTCCCCATTGGTTGAGCCTCCTCCCCATCCTAGCCCCCTGGAGAAGGAAAAAAGAGTCAGAGCTTCCTTTGCCCAGTTCCCTGGATCCCACAGGAAAAATACAAAGAAAGCACCATTAAGACCAACAAGTGCTCATGTTTTAAGCATATTTTATTTAAGGTGTTTTAAAAAAAAAATTTAGTTGTGTTTGTCTGGGTGACACCAGACGGGCGTTTAAAGACGCCCGAGGGACAGGAGGCAGGCGAACCAAAAAGGTGCGTCCTCATGTGCACATCTGCCTGTCATCTCCGCCCCACCCCTGTCCCCTCCCAGGCTTGCCACAAGCCGGCTCAAAAAGGCACCACTTTCAAAGTGGTTCCTTTTCACTGGAGCGCCTCTGAAGCGCCTCCCAGCCATCTGGAAAGCCGGGAGGCACCCGGAGAGCATCCGGGGAGCCTTGGACAGGATGCAAGAGCGTTTCAGATGCTCCTTGGCACCCACAGCCTGCCCCTTCTATGAGCTCTGTCCGGAAGCTCCAGGGCACTACATTTCCGGCCGGCCAGCTTCGGGACGTCTTGAAGCCGACCCAAATTGGCCCTCTGGTTTCAGCCTCTGTGTCCTTTAAAAAGTTTATATCCCTGCTACCTAATCTTAAATAGGTACACACATAGCACGGCCCCACACGGCCCAGCCCGGCCCAACAAGGTCTCATTTATGTTAGATCGAGCCCTCATAACAAAAGAGTTCAACACCCCAGCTCTAAATTTTATTGTGCTTTCTTTCTTGCCCGTCTCCCCAAAATACTTGCTCCTGGGCTCCAAACCCCCTGTGAGAATTTTGCTGAACTCTTAAGATTTGACAAACTTTCTAATATCCCCCCCCACACACACACACACACAAATGGGAAAATAACCAAAACATCTAAAGCAGACAGATGGAAATCTTCCTCGTGCCACTGTGGCCACATGGGAGAAAGTCATTTAAAAAGTCAGGTTTTACGAGTCAGGTTTTACGAGTAGGCAGGGTAGGTGGCTGCCTAGGGCATCACCCCGCCTGGGTGCACCTCTGGGCTCTCTCCCCTGATTCTACTTCAAGAAGCCTTTGAAGGTAGATGCTGGGCTGAAATAATTGAGTCCACCTTCCGGTGATGTCGGGGGTGCGCGGCAGGTGCAAATGAGTTGGGCGGATGAGCTCTGGCACCTCTTTTTCTACGACACGACCCCTGGTTGGTCTTCAAGGTGCTACTGGACTCACACTTTGTTATATTACTTCAGACCGACACAGCCGCCCACCTGGATCTAGCTGTTTGGAAACACAAGACAATCTTTGGATTCTTTCAGTACTTCAAGATGCGGATCATTAATTTTGATCTTGTACTTGTCGAAAAAGAGATTGTTCCAATATTCCCTGTAGTTAGAATGATCGTATTTGACAAACTTTCTAATATTTCCCCCACACACACACACACACAAATGGGAAAATAACCAAAACATCTAAAGCAGACAGATGGAAATCTTCCTCGTGCCACTGTGGCCACATGGGAGAAAGTCATTGAAAAAGTATGACGGGAGTCAGGTTTTACGAGTAGGCAGGGTAGGTGGCTGCCTAGGGCATCACCCCGCCGGGGTGCGCCACTGGGCTCTCTCCCCTGATTCTACTTCAAGAAGCCTTTGAAGGTAGATGCTGGGCTGAAATAATTGAGTCCGCCTTCCGGTGAGGTCGGGGGTGCGCAGCAGGTGCAAATGAGTTGGGCGGATGAGCTCTGGCACCTCCTTTTCTACGACACGACCCCTGGTTGGTCTTCAAGGTGCTACTGGACTCATACTTTGTTATATTACTTCAGACCGACACAGCCGCCCACCTGGATCTAGCTGTTTGGAAACACAAGACAATCTTTGGATTCTTTCAGTCCTTCAAGATGCGGATCATTAATTTTGATCTTGTCCTTGTCGAAAAAGAGATTGTTCCAATATTCCCTGTAGTTAGAGCCATCGTATTTTCCGCTAAAAAGAAAACGGCATTAAAACGGTCATTTATACTGCAGTTGACATTTCCTCAGTTATAGCTAGTCAAAGCAACCTTGCTGAATAATAACGCTTCGAGGTACTGCCAAAAAAAGAGACCCCGGGATAAGATAATGCCAGGCACAAGTTACCGAAAAGAACCTCTGGGTTCCATTTGATTGGTCTTGTAAATAACCTCAGCTCACCTGACAGCCTGACTTGTCCTGAGATGCTGCATATAGGGTTGCCAACTCCGGCTTGGGAAAATCCTGGAGGGGGATGCCCGTGTAAGAGCCAGTGTGGTGTAGTTTTTAAGTGTGCAGACTTTTATCTGGGAGAACCGGGTTTGATTCCCCATTCCTCCACTTGCACCTGCTGGATTGGCCTTGGGTCAGCCATAGCTCTCATAGGAGTTGTCCTTGAAAGGGCAGCTTCTGGGAGAACTCTCTCAGCCCCTCCTACCTCATAGGGTATCTGTTGTGGGTGGAGAAGATTTAGAAGATTGTAAGCCGCTCTGATTCAGAGAGGACAGTGGGATATAAATCTGCAGTCTTCTTCTTCTTCTTCAGAGGCATTTGGGAAGGCATTCCACCAATCATCTATATACCATAGAGTCTGCCCTCTGAAGCTGCGTTTTTTCCAGGGGAACAATCTTTATAATCTTGTTTTCCTCTATAATGTTGTTTACCTGCAGGGCTTTTTTGTAGCAGGAATCCTCCAAGAGTTTACAGGGCTCTTCTTACAGGACCTACTGTAAGTTCCAGGAGCACTGGCTACTTCAGGGGGTGTTGCCTCATGTACAAAGGAGTTCCTGCTACAGAAAAAGCCCCATTTACCTGGATTTCAGTAAAGCTTTTAACAGGGTTCCCCATGATGTTCTGATGGGTAAACTAGAGGACTGCGGACTGGACTCTAGGATACTTAGGTGGATTGGGAGGTGGTTGGAGAACCACACTCAAAAAGTAGTTATCGGTGGCATTTCATCTGATTGGAGGGAGGTGTCCAGTGGGGTGCCATAGAGCTCAGGTCTGGGCCCAGTACTTTTCAATATTTTTATCGGTGATCTGGGTGAGGGTGTGGAGGGGCTACTCATTAAACTTGCAGATGAGGGGGAAAAAAAGTGAGTTTTCTCCCTTGTGCAGGGGGTTAAACTAGACGACCCTGGAGGTCCCTTCCAGCTTCATGATTCTATGGGAGAAGCAGCAAACACACCAGAAGACAGAGATAGAATTCAAAGAGTTCTTTGGGAAAGTGGGCGGATGTGAACAAGGTGAAATTTGACTCAAATAAGTGCTGGGTTCTACATCTGGGTAACAAAGATGAGGAGCATGCATACTGGATGGAGGATACGCTTCTGGGTAGCAGTGTGTGTGAACAAGATCTAGGCATATGGGTGGCCTGTAAGTTAAATATGAGCAGTTGGGGGGAGGGGAGGAGGAGATTGCATTTATACCCCACCCTTCACTCAGAGTTTCTGAGCAGCTTGCAATCTCCTTTCACTTCCTCTCTCCACAACAGACACGTAGGGCGTTTTCCCACAAAGCTTACCGCGGAGCGACGTCCCTCTTCACCGCGCAGTGTCTGTGCGGATTTCCCACCAACTGCTCTGCAGAAGCAGGAAGAGCCGCGTTTTTTGCATTGCTAACGTAAACTGGTTTTTAGTGGTTTACATTTGCAAAAGGCCCGGCACTTCCTGGTTCTGCGGAGCAGTTGGTGGGAAATCCGCGCGGACGCTGTGTGGTGAAGAGGGACGTCACTCTGCGGTAAGCTCTGTGGGAAAATGCCCGTAGTGAGGTAGGTGGGACTGAGAGAAGAAGAAGATTATGAAGATATTGGATTTATATCAGAAACTATGAAGATATTGGATTTATATCAGAAACTCAGAGTCTCAGAGCGGCTCATAATCTCCTTTATCTTCCTCCCTAACAACAGACACCCTGTGAGGTGGATGGGGCTGAGAGGGCTCTCACTGCAGCTGCCCTTTCAAGGACAACCCCTGCCAGAGCTATGGCTGACCCAAGGCCATTCCAGCAGCTGCAAGTGGAGGAGTGGGGAATCAAACCTCAGATAAGAGTCCGTTCACTTAACCACTACACCAAACTGGCCAGAGAACAGTTCTGCTGAGATCTTGTGGCTGGCCCAAGATTACACCAACAGCTGCTTGTGGAGAAGTGGGAAATCAAACCCCGTGTTCCCAGATTAGAGGCTGAACTCTTAACCACCACCCCAAACTGGCTCTCCGGCAACAAAAAAAGACTCATGCAATCTTGGGGTGTATCGACAGAGACATAACTTCCAAATCGCAAGAGGTCATAGTCCCGCTGTACAATACATTGGTCAGGCTGCACCCAGAGTATCGTGTGCAGTTCTGGAGGCCTCACTTCAAGAAGGATGTGGACAGAATAGAGCAGATGCAGAGGAGAACAACGAGGGCGATCAGAGGTCCAAGCCCTATGAGAAAAGGTTGAGGGTCTTGGGGAAGTGGGCAAAATGTTGATGGTATTTTATAAAGATGCAAACAACTGTTTTGGTAAGGACACCAATAGATCTTGGGGGATTGCCCACAGCCACATCTGCAGAGCACGTCTCCAGTCTCACCCCAATAACTGTGCTTCCTGGCATAGACAAAAATGGATGTTCCCAGGGCTTTTTTTTTTTTAGCAGGAACGCACAGGAACGCAGTTCCGGCTGGCTTGCCATCAGGGGTGTGGCCTAATATCCAAATGAACTCCTGATGGGCATTTGCTACAAAAAAGCCCTGTGTGGAACAATGGTGACATCAGGGGATGTGGCCTAATACGCAAATGAGTTCCTGCTGGGCTTTTTCAACAAACAAAGCCCTGGATGTTTCCATCCATCTTGCAATGTGTGTGCACGTGCGCCTTTTTTCATCTTTTATTTCATGCAACAGTTAAACGTGATTAACTCTGAACTGGGGATTTTTATCTTCCACCTTGAAAGAAATATTGACCAGGAATTAAATGACATTCACTTTGTTGATATCAGTAGAAAAGAGCAAGGATCTAGCTCCAGGATGGCCAAAGTTGTTTCACGTAAGAGGCACACGGAATAAACGTCAGATGTTTGAGAGCAGGAAGGAAGGAAGGCAAATAGAGGGGAGAGGGAGGGGGAAAGAAAGCAACTGTAAATGCATTCTCCAAGCCAGCAGCTGGCTTGGCTTGGAGAAGTGATTTAAAGAGAAATGCCTTCTCCAAGCCAGCTGACGGGGTGGTGGGGGCTTCAAGAGCCACACAATATGTGTGAAAGAGCCAAAGTTAGGCCACCCCTGGTCTAGAGGCACCTTAAAGACTAATAACCTTTGTAGCAGGGTATGAAGAGCCCCATGGCGCAGAGTGGCAAGCTGCAGTATTGCAGTCCAAGCTCTGCTCACGACCTGAGTTCGATCCCAGCAGAAGCTGGGTTCAGGTAGCCAGCTCAAGGTTGACTCAGCCTTCCATCCTTCCGAGGTCGGTAAAATGAGTAACCAGCTTGCTGGGGGGGAAGTGTAGATGACTGGGGAAGGCCATGGCAAACTACCCCGTTAAAAGCCTGCTGTGAAAACGTCATGATGCGACATCACCCTAGAGTTGAAAATTACTGATACTTGCACAGGGGACTACCTTTACCTTTTAGCAGGGTATGAGCTTTCACAAGTCACTGCTCGCTTCTCTAGTAACTCAAGAAAGCTCCTCCCCTCCCAGAAATTTTGTTAGTCTTTAAGGAGCTTCTGGACTCTTTGCTGTTTTCTATTGCTACAGACAGAATAACGTGACTACCCATCTTCATGGGTATCATCAGGACTTTTTTGGTAGCAGGAACTATTTTGCATATTAGGCCGCACACCCCTGATGTAGCCAAACCTCCAAGAGCTTACAGTAGGCTCTTTAATAAGAGTCATGTAAGCTCTTGGAGGATTGGCTACATCAGAGGGGTGTGCCCTAATATGCAAAGGAGTCCCTGCTACAAAAAAAAAAAGCCCTGGGTATCATTAAATATTTTAGTTTGTTTGACTTTAGTCATCTGTTTTAAATTCTAGTGACTTCAAATAGGAGAAATAAACTATTTTCTGCAATTACAGAACAGAAAATGGTTTTAAAAAAAAAATTAGGCTTTTTAGCCTTCTCAGCCAAGATTGATAGTTTGCCTTTATTCATTAACCGGAGAACTAATTTACATATGAACAGTACATTTCTTTCCTTTAGGAAATTGTAATCATTAAAAAAAAGAATACCTCATTAGCCACACTGATTGATTTCTTTCGACAATAACTCATCCCAAATTAAGCAAAATATAAGGGGAAAATAGTGCTTTTAAAATGTGTATTAATTTCACTTATCTCCTCTAACTAGCCATGGTCTTTCAAATGCAAATTCTGAATGATATGCAATTTCCGATGTTAAACTGTATTCCAATATGCATACTAACATTCTCCTAGAAAATGAGTCCTGGCCAAATTAAATTATTTCATTACCATGTGTGATGACATTTAAAACAACTATGTGGAAGCAGAATTCTTGCTAGAAGGTGTAACCTAGAAGATAAGATCTTATCATATCTCTGTCAGTTGAGGCCAAGGCCGAAGCAAAAAAGCATACATTGGTCAATAGCAACATTTAGAATGTTAGGTATCAAGCTAAGAATCTTCTTAAGATCCTCGGACCAAAAGAAGCTCAATTGTCCACCACCAGAGCCAGAGCGTTCTTGCTAATAGCCCCCGTTCTGTGGAATGCCCTTCCCAAAAACATCAGGGCCCTGAGGGACCTCCCACAGTTCCACAGGGCCTGTAAGACCAAACTGTTCAAACTTGCCTTCAATGGCTGAGGGGAGGTGGCTATTATTCCATAGCACCAACAACCTCACTGAACTAACATAATTGAAACCAGAAACATCAAAACAACGAGAACATTAACGTGCGTCTTGGACTTTTAATGACTATAAAATGAATGGAAATGATTTCATTGTATATTTCGTTTTTAAAATATTTTATGTTGCTTTTATTTGTTGTTAGCCTGAGCCTGTTAGCGGAGGGCGGGATATAAATCTGAAGAAAAAGAAAGAAAGAAAGAAAGGAAGGAAGGAAGGAAGGAAGGAAGGAAGGAAGGAAGGAAGGGAGGAGAAGAAGGTCCATCAAAGTCAGTATTGTCTACTCAGACTGGCAGCGGCTCTCCAGGGTTCAAGGTGAGGTTTTTCACGCCTATTTGCCTGGACCCTTTTTAGTTGGAGATGCCGGGGATTGAACCTGGGACCTTCTGCTCTGCCACTGAGCCACCATCCCTCCACAATGAGAGAGTGGTCCAACAGGACCCTCTTTTTTATTTGCCCCTGAGACTGCAAAAACAAAATTCCAGACACCTGGTATATTGGTATATCAGACAGGATGTTTCTTGATAGATAACTATTGAGAAGTATACAGTGTTACCATGAGCATTCTATTAAGGAATAATTGAATAATGTTCATTGAAAAGTTTCAACTTGGATATGGCTTGGAAAAACCTCTGGCAAAATTAGGTGTGGAATACTGATTTGCCCATTGGCTGAGGCAGGAAACAAGTTAAACTGAAGCCAAGTCTTGTGGACTTTTTTCTACTTTTGGATCCCTCTACATTAATTTTTCTGGAACAGAAAATATCCATTATAAAGAAAGTTGATTTGATGTAACCATGAAAGACTTACCTATGTAGAGACTGCTGGATTCTGTTCCATGCAACGGTTATTTGTTTCCCTGTTTGCACAATTTTTGGTATATGTAATGCATATTATGGATATATGTTGTGAATAATTCTGTATAATTTCAATAATATAGTGTGTAATTTTGTTGACTTTGTTGCGGAGGCTTTGTTGACACAGCAGCAGTTTGCTTTTCCTTTCTGCCACCTGGAAGTTGGAAACCTCAAGGGTCTGATTCAGTGTAAGGCAGCTTCGTATGTCCGTTCTATCTATCTATCTATCTATCTATCTATCTATCTATCTATCTATCTATCTATCTATCTATCTATCTATCTATCTATCTATCTATCTATCTATCTATCTCTTTCTCTCTGTCTATGTTTTTGTATTGCTGATGTGTGTTACTGTATTTTTACAGTTTTCATAGTAAACATTTCAAAATATATTTACTCTGGAGTCTTCTTTCTAAAACCGGACTTTCGTATAATTGGTGGAAAAGTTCCCTGCTACAAAAGAGCTCTACCTATGGTTTTACTCTAATTCCCCCCTAAAAAGAGGAGACCCCCAGTATTCCAGTAACACAATTGGATGGCTGTTGCGCACCATCCCTGTAGCTTGGTTTGGGTTTCTCCCCCCCCCCCCGCAACCCGCCATTCATTTATTGGTTCACACCACCAAGGCACCTTGCTTG
This sequence comes from Heteronotia binoei, assembly GCF_032191835.1. Taxonomy (NCBI): domain Eukaryota; kingdom Metazoa; phylum Chordata; class Lepidosauria; order Squamata; family Gekkonidae; genus Heteronotia; species Heteronotia binoei. Next base: position 122,775,285 of record NC_083229.1, read on the forward strand.
AGCACTTCCGCATCCAGACACTAGTGAGGCGACTGGCATGTGGCTCAGAAATTTGCTACCACTGCAATCAATAAAACATTAAAGAATAAAATTGATCTAAATATAGCAGGAATATCTTTAAGATTCAACATTTAAAATCCATACATAAGAACTGAAAATCTGGACCTATTCTATAGCTCTAAAATTTAGAATCTATACCTAAAATTTCACACCAATTCTACAAGCTGCTGGCAGTTTTGGAGAATGGACTCTGTGGCATTACATCTCGGGTGAGCTCCTTCCCCAGGCTCTACTCCCAAATCTCTAGAAATTGCTCAACCCAAAGCTGTCAATCCTACTGCTGCTTCCTTTCCCAGGAGTAGAACCTAGTATATCCTTTAGTTACCAGAAATCAGGTATGCCATTATACTTTCTAAAAGCCAAAGCTATTTATTTATTGCCCACAAACCCATCAAAAGCTTCCTTAAAATATCTGCATCAGAACAACCTAAGTAATTATTAAGCAGAGGGGGAAATTACATTAGATCGAAGTTCCTGATAGAAACAACAAAACAGTACATGTTCTATAGATTCCACCTCATCAGTGCCACATGGACAGGCTCTCTCCTTCATGGGAGTTTTTTTTTTTTTTTAAATCTCCCGTCTACAACTGCAGGTAGGAGGGCTCGCCATCTTGCCACTCTAAAGATGCTAGAGTACGGCTTGAGTAGGGGATGGGGGCAGGAAGAAGATGTGCTCATTTGGACAGATTTTTCTAGTCAGTTTCTGAGGCATCTCTAAAAAAAGGTAAAGGTAGTCCCCTGTGCAAGCACCAGTCGTTTCCGACTCTGGGGTGACGCTGCTTTCACAACGTGACGCTGCTTTCAGACTTTTTACGGGGTGGTTTGCCATTGCCTTCCCCAGTTATCAACACTCCCCCCCCCCAGCAAGCTGGGTACTCATTTTACCGACCTTGGAAGGATGGAAGGCTGAGTCAACCTGGAGCCGGCTACCTGAACCAGCTTTCGCTGGGATCGAACTCAGGTCGTGAGCAGAGGGCTCCTACTGCAGTACTGCAGCTTTTCCACTCTGTGTCACGGGGCTCGCTATTGAGGCATCTCTAGGTCACCTCAAACTGTCCATCTGCAAGCAGCCTTCCACAGTATTAAATGTATATAACAATTTAGCATAGCTCAAAAGATGGCGATCAGGATAGACAATGAAGCGCTCCCAGAATTACTATTGTTTGTGTGCCCAAGTTGGATGAAATGCTGGGAAGTGCGCAGAACCTTCACCAATAGCCTAACTTAAGAAAATCTTCTGCTACCAGGTGAAGTTGAACACATCAACATACAAGAAGCTGCCTTATATTGAATCAGATCCTTGACCTATCATAGAATCATAGCGTTGGAAATGACCTCCATGGTCATCTAGTCCAATGCAGGAAATTCACAAATAGTTCCCCCCCTAAATTCAGGGGACCTTCGTTGCTGTCAGATGGCCATTTAGCCTCTGTTTAAAAACCTCCAAGGAAGGAGAGACCACCACCTCCTGAGGAAGCCTGTTCCACTGAGGAATTGCTTCAACGATCAGGAAGTTCTTCCTAATGTTGAGCCAAAGTCAGTCTTGTCTATCAAAGTCAGACATCTACTCAGACTTGCAGCAGCTCTCCACAGTCCCAGGCAGAGGACTTTCATATTGCCCAATGCCAGATCTTTTCTCAAAACAAAACAAAAAAACACCTGGAGATACCAGGGATGAACCTGGGACCTCATGCATGCCAAGCAGATGCTCTACCACTAAGCCACAGACCTTCCCTGATTTTGATCTTTTTCATCTGATGTTTCTACAGTGACCCTATATCCAGTTTATGCATTTTAACGGTAGCTTTTCGTTTTTATACCATATATTTCAACTTTGTTTTAATGCTTTTTGCTTGTTCGCCGCCTTGGGGATCCCAATCTGAATGGAAATGCATCATTTAAAAAAATATTTTAAATGAGTAAATAAATAAATACATTTGATAATAACGTTGGGTACATGGCATGCGGAGCAATGGATTAAAGTTTGACCATTCTGGGGTTAATACGAACCACATGGAAATGCGAAGAATCAGCAACCACCTCCATGTTTGTAACTGCTGGAAAAAGTGCCTCCAGGAACACAGAAATGACCGGGTCCCCTTTGGTTTGCCAATATTTTAAAAAGATAGAATACATTAATGCAAAGATCGCTGCTGCCAGCTTGCCCTAACGAAGAGGCCTTTCATCATTTCCAGAAAATAACGCTGGTCTGGGCTTTGAGAGACTTTGGGAACTTCTGCTTTCAACAGATTGAGGCAGGTAAGGACAGTACATCATAAAGAGAACAGATTCTGGGCAATTAGCTTCTTGACTGCACAGAAGATCAACCATTCGGTGCAATTTAAAGATAGCTTCTCATGTGCCCATCTGTTCTTGACTAAAAGCTTATCTTGCATGCTAAAGTTTATTTAAAATATACTTTGTACCCCTAAAAAAAGAAAAAAAAGGGTGTGTCTCTCTCTGTGTGTAAGTTCCCATATTCTAATTGAAGGACCATTATGGGTCCTTGGGATCGACACATTGATTCATTCTCAGCAAGGGGCCCCTAATTAACACAACCTTTTGATAAGTGGGGGGAGGTGGGGGTAAGATAAGTGCTCTCAGGAGAGCAATTAACAACTTCTGAGCAAGTGCTAATATTAGAGTGGTGCTTTCTGCTGTTTTATAAATACAGTTTTTAAAATAATTTCAAGTTGCTATTGTAAAAAAAAATTGAGGAAAGAAAAGAGAATCCTAAGAAGAACTGAAACGTTAATTAACTCCACCCCCCCGAAGGCAAACATTTCACATTAGATAACTTGCAAGTTTTAGATGCTGCTTAAAGCTCTCTAATAAAATACAAGGATTAATCCAAAGATCTACATGGACCAAAATACCCTCCCAAAGAATGAGTATCAACTTCATCTGTCTTAAGATGACTTAACATTGGTTTTGCACACCATAACAGGTGGTTTTATTCCTCTATGTCAGATGGTATTTGTACCAGGGGAATTCTTATTTCCCTCACCATCTGGTTCCACACACTGTGACTTTATAACAAAATGCAAAGATGACAATGTTTGTTTAATGGAACCTGACACTTGCTTTGCTAACTGGACAGCCATCTTGTTGAGGTACTTAATTGTCAGTACGGGTTTGCAGCCAACGTGTGTTCAAGTTGCAACCAACGTACCGAACTTTAGTTGCATGCTTTCAACGGGAAAAAAGCATTGGACTTGGAACAAAGTTATTCCAAGCAAAATCAGTTGTGCTCCTAATAAACACATGAATTGTGTCAGCTAATGGAAGAAGAAGAAGTGCAGATTTATACCCCCACCCTTCTCTCTGAATCAGAGACTCAGAGCGGCTTACCAACTCCTATATCTTCTTCCCCCACAACAGACACCCTGTGAGGTGGGTGGGGCTTAGAGGGCTCTCACAGCAGCTGCCCTTTCAAGGACAACCTCTGCCAGAGCTATGGCTGACCCAAGGCCATTCCAGCAGGTGCAAGTGGAGGCGTGGGGAATCAAATCTGGTTCTCCCAGATAAGAGTTCGCACACTTAACCACTACACCACTACACTACACCAAAGAAGAAGCAGCTTCACTAAAGCACTTTTCTTAATCCTAAGGCATCTCAAAGCAACTTATTGCATTCCCATCCCCTCCCCACAACAGGCAGCGTGTGAGGCAAATGAGTCTGAGAGAGTTCAGAGACAGCTGTGACTTACCCAAGATCATCCAGCTGGCTTCATGGGGAGGAGGAGTGGGAAAATCAAATCTCCAGATTAGAGTCCCCTCTCTTAACCACTACACCATGCTTGCTAGAGCTGTGAGTCCAACTTAGATATATGAAAACAGAGCAATTTTATCTAATAAGATTCCCTGAATCCTATTTCTTGAAGCAAGTATAACTACATATAAGACATTATATCTAATAAGATTTCTGAATCTTATTTCTTGAAGCAAGCAAGCCAGCACAGGAAAGACAACCTAGATGTTCCTATAAAAGTTGTATTAAGCAACAATAAGGAAAGCCATCTTGGTACTGTTAGAGACATTACACATTAAAGTTGGCCCAGGGAGATCAGTATAAAATGTTGCAATCCATTCGTGAATAAAAAGAAGATATGGGACTTATAACCCGCCCTCCACTTCAAATCTGAGTCTCAGAGCGGCTCACAATCTCCTTTATCTTCCTCCCCCACAACAGACACCCTGTGAGGTGGGCGGGTCTGAGAGGGCTCTCACAGCAGCTGCCCTTTCAAGGACAACCTCTGTGAGAGCTATGGCTGACCCAAGGCCATTCCAGCAGGTGCAAATGAGGAGTGGGGAATCAAACCCGGCTCTCCCAGATAAGAGTCCGCACACTTAACCACTACACCAAACTGGCTCTTTTATGCTTTCACCAAAAAATACTTTTCTGAAGACATTAAATTCTTAGATGGCTTGGAATAACCATCATTATCGCCTGTCAATGAAGGATCTCCAGTGAATGATTTTGGTTTGAAATGATTCGGCAGACCACACTACGTGTCATTTTTTAAAAAATCAAATAAAATGGAACTCGCTCGTACGTCTTAAAACAGGCAATACAAAATGAGGATGACATTTCAGCGCAAGGTGTCATTTTCCTTTTCTACCAGCTATTTGAATCTCCTCGTACTGTTCGCTGTGTGATTTAATATACCTTGTGATATCACTAGGTAAATTTAACGGATGCAAATCAACTTTATAAAATGTCACAGGAAAAGAAAGGTCAGAGTTGGACGAGGAAGTCAAAAGCAAAATTCGGCACATAGTTTCATATAAATACACTGTGCCTGGATGTTGAAACCATGTCCGTCTGTGGGGAAATTTCCATTATCCTGACTCCCATGAGAATGGAAACAACGTTCAAGGGAAATTAAAACAATGGAATCTTTAACCAGGGTTAAAGTTACTTTTACAGGTATAATTTCTAACCTTGGAAGGCCAAGTCAAACAGACTTGAGCCACAAGAGCTGAACTTTTCCAATGTGCCCCGCTTTAATCTCTTTAATCTTGATAGCCGTTTAATTTAATTCAATTCAATTTTTGGATTTATATTCCGCCCTATCCTGCAAGCGGGTTCAGGACAGCTTGCAACAATAAAACAACAGTGTTAAAATAATATCATAAAAACAGACATTATGAAACAGGAGCAGCATAGTATACAATCTTTCGGACATAGGCGGTAAACAGCATGCGGCTGATGGCTAACAGCATAACACAACGCCGTAATGGTGAAATGCTGGGGGAACTGATGACTTTCAAAGGATGCCCACCAGATTAATTAAAAGCCTGGTGGAGGAACTTCATTTTACAGACCCTGCAAAACCTTGATAAGTCCCACAGGGCCTGGATCTCCAGCAGGAGCTCATTTCACCAGGTAGGGGCCTGGACCAAAAAGGCCCTGGTCGTCGTTGAAGCCAGCCGGGCATCCTCAGGACCAGGGACTATGAGAAGATGTTGAACAGCAGACCTTAAAGCCCAGCGGGGGGTTCATACGGGGAGAGCTTACAGTAGCCTTGCTTGTTACTGTTTTATTGGTTTCCCATGCAAATGCTATGCAGAGGAAATGTTCTTTCAATTTGTTAATGTGACTATTTTGCCATTGGATTCTAACTTTGTACTGCTTTGCATTCTTAACCAAGGTCTTTTTTGTAGCAGGAACTCCTTTGCATATTAGGCCACACCTCTTTGATGTAGCCAGTCCTCCAAGAGCTTATAGTAGGCCTTGTAAGAAGAGCCCTGTAAGCTCTTGGAGGATTGGCTACATCAGGGGTGTGTGGCTTAATATGCAAAGAAGCTCCTGCTATAAAAAAAAGCTCTGTTCTTAACTACTGCTCACAAGCTGTATGTAGCTCTGCTCACTGTACCCTATTCCATTGTCTGATGAAGTATGCATGCATACAGAAGCTGACATTCTGAATAAAACTTGGTTGGTCTTAAAGGTGCTACTGGACTCCTACTTTGTTCTACTGCTTCAGACCAACATGGCTGCCCACATGGATCTAGGATCAGCCTTGTTCAGTATTTGAATGAAAGCCCAGGATCGCTATGCTGGGCCAGTCAATGGCAAAACACCTTTGTTCATCTCTTGCCTCGAAAACTCTTTGGCGTCACTGTAAGTCTACTGTGACTCGAAGGCACTTTCCACCACTACCAGGAGCTACACATTAAGAAAGCAAACCTGAATACATCTACCAAGAAGTAACTCCCATATTATTCAATGGGGCCGACTTCCATAACAGCATCCTTAGGGCTGTGATCACATGCACTAAATCATGCACTTTCAACCAGACCCGTAGCCAGAAAATTCGAGATGGGGAGGGGGGCCACAGGAAAAAAATTAGATGGAGGGCCCCCCCTCTGGTGGCCCCCACTTTGGCCCTGATTTCCGCTCCACTCTGGTGGCCCCACCCCCCTCCGCACAGCACCTCCCCCTCCCTCCCAACTCACCACCACGGCGAAACAGTGAAGAGCGGGCTTCAGGGGCTCTTTCAAGGCATCCCCCGCCCCCAACGATCATTGACCAGCGGGAAAAGTCATTCCAAGACTGGCGATTCCTACGCTGGCTTTTCAGTGTGCTCAGAACATTCAGCACTGGGGCGGCCAGCGCTGAACTTGCTGAGCATGCCAGAAAGCCGGTGTACAAACCGGTTTACGCAGTGAAATCCAGTAGGAAAGTGCCCTGAAAGTGGATTGAAAGTGCATTATTGAGCATGTGTGATCGCAACCTAGGAGGGTGCCAGAACTCTCAAGAGGGAAATGCAGGAGAAACACGTGGGTGCCCCTAATGAACTACTTTTTTTTTTTTTTTGAGAATTTTGTTTACACAAGAGGTTCCAGAACTCCATTCCACCACATCCCCTTAGAGGGAAAAAAATCCTCATCCTTAGGATGGCATCCTTAGAACGAAAGCCAATTTTGGGCAGGAGCTCACAGGAACAGAGCTCTGGAACGTCTAAATTTTATGGTGCTCTTTCTTTCTCTACCCCTCCCCTGCCCAAATACTTGCTTCTGGGCTCCATTGCTCAAGCCCCCTGTGAGAATTTTGCTGAACTCTAAGATTTAACAAAGTTTCTAATATTTTTCCCCACAAAAAAAAGGGGGTGGGGAAATAACCGAAACATATAAAGCAGACAAATGGAAGTCTTCAGCATGCCACTATTCAATTCAAGGAGCATTTGAAGGTAGATGCTGAGCTGATCTAATTTAGTCCACCTTCCAGTGATGTCGGGGTGTGTGGGGCCTATGCAAATGAGTTATGCAAATGAGCTGTGCACCTCTTTTTTTCTACGAAATGACCCCTGAAGCCAACCAACTTTCCCCCTGATAATTCGAATCATAAAAGGAGATTTTGTTTCAGACTTTCCAGTATGTGTTTTACGTTCGCAGTTCGGAGCCCAAAATATGTATGCAGTCGGGCTCGGATTCCATATGCTGTGAACGCGGCTAAGGTAGGAGAAGAAATCAGAAGTGTTGTGTGTAATGAGAATTTCAGTCCAATTCCTACTCAAGCAAAATGGCACCGTCTCCTGACACCACTCTGTGTAAGCCACTCTTCCGCCAGAAATCATGGGAGGCATCTTGAACCGTTACTCATTTGCAGTGCAACCAATTTAGATCTCATTTCCAAGTACCTCGTTCAAGCAGTGAGGAGTTTGAGATGGTTACAGAGCTCTCCTTCATCGCTGAAGCACCACTCTATTTAAATTGCCATAAGCCAGTCAGTGCCACTTAAAGAAGGAAAGGGAGCCTACCTAGGTTTGGTTGGATAATATATGCTAAAGTTCTCATCCCGTGTATTTGAATGAGAAAGGAAGCATAGTAACGAGTGAGAGGCTGGAATCTCACTTGGAGACCATTAGAAATATAGATCAGAATGCTATGGCAGAGGGAAAGATCACATGGTTTCCTGAAAAAAATCTAAGGTCTGAGTTTTGATTTTGGTCCCCAGAAGAAAAGACAAGGGTAAAAGTGTTATGGAATAGATTTTGGCAAGGCACCCTTTGGCTGCGATCACACACACTAGATAACGCACTTTCAATCCACTTTCAATGCACTTTCCAACTGGGTTTTACTGTGTGAACTGGCAAAATCCAGTTGGAAAGTGCATTGAACGTGGGATGGTGGCTTAGTGGTAGAGCATCTGCTTGGGAAGCAGACGGTCCCAGGTTCAATCCCCGGCATCTCCAAAAAAGGGTCCAGGCAAATAGGTGTGAAAAACCTCAGCTGGAGACCCTGGAGAGCCGCTGCCAGTCTGAGAAGACAATACTGACTTTGATGGACCAAGGGTCTGATTCAGTATAAGGCAGCTTCATATGTTCATATGTTCATATGTTCAAAGTGCATTATTTGGTGTGCGATCACAGCCTTTGATTCCTCGATGCCAGATGTAGCTAGTTTTTGCGGAGTCAAAGGGTATGATCAGATTTTAATTCAGAAATTAGTTGTGCTGTTGCCAAATTTTTGGCCCCCATTCTCCAACACAACTCTGGCTATGCTTGATTATATCTCTAGCCTAAGTTCAATCCTGACTTACCTTGTCTATCCAAATCTCTTCCTGTATTTTAAACTATGCCATTAAAGGTCTGAAACGGAAACTAAATTGAGTCCTGGAAAAAAAAAAAAAAACCTAAGGTCTGAGTTTTGATTTTGGTCCCCAGAAGAAAAGACAAGGGCAAAAGTGGTATGGAATAAATTTCGTCAAGGCACTCTTTGGCTGTGATTACACACACTAAATAATGCACCTTCAATCCACTTTCAATGCACTTTCCAACTGGGTTTTACTGTGTGAACTGTGTGAGAGAAAGGAAATTTCCCACTAAATGCCGCGGAGCAGCCTTTTGCGCCGGAAACTGCTTCTTGGAGGTTTACGTTTGAGCGGCTTTTGCGCCGGGAGTTTCCGGCGCAAAAGGCTGCTCCGCGGCATTTAGTGGGAAAGCCGCGCAGATCCTGCGCGGTGAAGAGGGGGGTCGCGCCGGCTGGAGGTGAGTGCGAAAACGACCTTAATGAAACATCTACAAGTAAGTTACTGAAGTATTTGTCTTTTTTCAAGAAAGAAAACTCCATTAGCTGTTTTGAATCGGGAGAAAAGTGAAGAAAAAGAGGGGAGGAGGGATGTCATTAACCCCCCCTCACCTCCCCTTTCAGTGTTAAGAGACTTAAAAGTCTAAAAATTGGGGTTTGAGAGTGAAGAAAAACAAAAATCTTTTTTGGTGACTGGAGGAAAAATAAAGTGGAACATTGGATTTTGATTGGAGAATATAAAGTGGACTGATTTAAAGACGTAAACCAAAATAAAAGTGGAAAGTGGAAATATTGTATCACAGAAGAATTGGCAGAAGGTCCTTTGATTGGTACAAACTTTCACAGCTCTTTTTCTTTATTGAATGGACATGATTGGGTCGAAGGTAGAATCGGATTGGGACATAAATGTGGTTTTAGAAATTTTTCAGGACAATTTCATGAATGGGATGCAAGCTCTGCAAAAGTCTATGCATGAGTGCCTCAATCTGATACGTGACCCGGCAGCTAGCAATATTACTGAAAGTATAAGTGAGCCACAGGATGTAACAAACCAGATAATATCAGGAGACCAAAGACAGAGATGATGGAAAAGAAGAAGTCCAGCAATATGAGAATCATTTTAAAATGGAGTCAGTGGTGAAGGAGAAAAAAAAACACCTTATCAGAAAGGAAGAGGAGGAGTGTCTCTTAAAGATCTCAAAAACAGAACAGAAAGGAGAAGATGATGCCAGCACATTAAATGATGATGAGAGAAAGGAAATGAAAGCCCAACTGTCTGAAGCAGCAGTAGGAGTGAAACAAACACAGGAGTGCCCTGCAGCTGTAGAAAAGAAAAAGAAATACAACAGCCCAGAAAATTTTGACAGGTGTATGTTATTAGGACTGCTTAAAAATTGGAAGATCTTAAAAAAGAAAGAGACAGATAAATTTTGAATTGTCAAAAATGGAGAAGAAATTAATATCGCCTTGGACTTTGTGAGAAATGGATTATTAGAGATGTAGTTGAAAATTTGTAAGCATTGGTTAAAAATTGGACAGGTTGGGTAAAGAAAGAAAAGATTGTAATATTGGGAGGGATTTATTTAGATTACTTAGCTGGTGGCGAGGGGAAATATATAAAAGGGTAGTTAAAAATAAGAAAGGAATTAATAACAAAGATATTGTTGGGGAACAATTGTTGGAATGGTAGAAAGGAAGAATTTGGAATTCCTAGAGGTATTATTGGGAAGAGGCTCAGAATAAAATTGTAGGGTTAAGAAATAAATGTTGGATTGAAAACTTGGTGATAAGAGGTACTAAAATTAAATGTGGAGGAACTTATTGGGAGATAGGTATGTAATAGATTTATTGGAAAAAACATTATATCTTTGAGATACTTCTGAGGTGATTTTTAGAATGTACATAGCTTGTTGAATACATTTAGTAAATAGTTTAAAATGAGAAATATATTGAGTTAATAAGATCAAGATAAGAATATGATTTATAAGACGTAGAGAAAAGAAGTAATTATTATTGAATTATTTTTAAGGACCAGTATGCCTAGATTTTATAATATAAAGTTTGTAGCAGTAATAAAACATATATTGTCTGTAAAAGTGTTGGAGGTTCAGAGGAAATATTAGAACTTGAGATAGAGATGTTTTACTAAATATTGAAAATGTGTGCACAATTTATAATGACATGATCAAGACTTACTGGTGATGATTTTGAGAGAAAAGATAATTATATGTAGAACTTATAATGCTCTTGTCCTAGCCTGTATCCCACAACCCTTTCCCTTATTGTTTGTAGTATGTAGAAAAAATTAATAAAACTTATCTTAAAAAAAAAAATAGAAATTAATACCTACCAGATGTCAGACATTTGTCTATACTCTGGTGCTCTTTGGAGAGCATTTTTATTTATTTATTTGATTCAGTTTCTATCCTGCCCTTCCTGTGAATGGGCTCAGGGAGGGTTATAACATTAGATTAAAACAATAGATGAGAAATAAAAATATAAAATTCTCACCCTTAGCGGGATGGCATTCAGACAACTGGTGTCCTGATAGTATTCAAGTATCATCATCATCAGTCTTTATTGGCATAAAAGAAATCAGTTATATTTTATTTATTTTATTTATTCGAGAATTATATCCCGTCCTTCCCACAAGTGGCTCAGGGCGGCTTCCAAAATTGATCAAACATAAAAATTAAACAATTTTAAGTATAAAAACAATTAAATATTTAAGCAATTAAAACCTTAAAAACCAATAACATTTCAATTACATATAAACAAATGGTTGGCCAAGTTACATCAAGTTTTCATCCTAGCTAGGTGTAAGCTAGCCGGAAGAGGGTCGTCTTACAGGCCCTGCGGAACTGAACCAGGTCCCGCAGGGTCCTCACTTCCTCCGGCAGCTGATTCCACCATGTGGGGGCCATAACGGAGAAAGCCCTTTCTCTGGTGGATTTCAAGCGGGCTCCTTTTGGCCCGGGGATAGTGAGGAGATTTTGTGTTCCTGACCTCAGTGCTCTCTGGGGAACATGTGGGGAGAGATGGTCCTTCAGGTAGGCAGGTCCCAGGCCATATAGGGCTTTAAAGGTAATAACCAGCACCTTGTACCGGACTCGGTATATCACTGGAAGCCAATGCAGAGTCTGAAGACCTGGCCGAATGTGTCCCCACTTTGGGAGACCCAATAACAGCCGGGCCGCGGCATTCTGCACCAGCTGCAGTTTCCGAGTCCAGGACAGGGGCAGCCCCATGTAGAGGGCATTGCAGTAGTCCAACCTCGAGGTGACCGTAGCATGATATAGAATATAGAATAAAAGGATTATATAGAATAAAAGGATTACCAAGTTATATAGAATACAGATTACCCATAAAATACAAAAGGTACAGTTAAAATTTAGAAACATCGTTATCAATTAAAACTATGGCTACAAAATCCTTTGGCGTATCAAGGTGGCCAGAAAAATGAACTTGGCTACTATTTCAGTGTGTTTCGGGGAGTAACCACTCAGGAGCCTACAGACTTTTAAGGCATCCGAACAGCCTTCTGATTTCTCCAAAATAGGACGCAGTAGTGAATTATGAAGCTGCGAATATAACAAACAGTGGAGCAAAATATGAAGGACTGCTTCAACGGCTGTATGGTCACAAAGACAGAATCTAAGAGAGTAGGTCGTCTTGTTAAACCTGCCAAGAAGTGTGGCAGAGGACAGAGCATTACATCTAGCAAGAGAGAAAGCTCTTTGATGCTGGGGTGTCAATAAAAGGGAAAAGTATGAAGCCATTTTCCTCATGATGAAAGGAATCTCAAAACACAGTGGAGAACAAGTTTTACTGGCCAGACTGTATAATTCCTGGCGTTCAATGTCCAAAAGTCTACTTTTAATTTGGTAAAATGCTGCCGAAAATGAAAGCACAGACAATGATTCCAGGGATAGGCCCAAAGACTTGATTTTCCCTGCACTATACTCTGACCAGGTGGACAATTTATAGTCAGAGAGCATATGATGGGACAAGCTCTCTTATTCAAGTAAAAGATGGTATATGCCTGTTCTTGACCAGGCCGAGGCCAGAATATTCAAATTTGACCTTATTGATTGATTGATCGATCGAATAATTGATCGTATGGCACACAAGAAGCATATAAATATAAAATATGGAACCAAGTTGATACAACAGTATGTGGGTATGCGAAACGATTGGGCAATCCTCCTAAACACTAAACTAAATTTTCAATCCCTTCAATTGCAGCTGGGGAGAGTTCAAAGAGTTTTCATAGTAGAACTCCTTTGTCATCATCACAGGAAATAGATACCGCTTCCTCAGGAAAGACTGCTGAGTAGCTGGAGAATTATATTAGAATATATTATTATCATTATTTATTACATTTAATGAATCACCCTATCCTGGCTAGCGCCAGGCTCAGGACAATGTACAACAATAAAAAAATACATTAAAATCCATTACATTAAAAATTGGGTCATTGAGATTTTTTTTTAATAAAAACATACTTTGGAATTTTATAAATTTGAGATTCACCGTCCCACAGAATCCCAAGGTTCTACATCTTGCAAAAATCAGCAAGTAAGAATTCAATAAGGGCTTAGGCTGTACTTCTTTATTACCTTTTTTTAAAAATCTTGACCTCTTTCTAAAGAGCTCAGTGTGACATACATGGCTCTTCATTCCTCCGTACAACAACCTTGTGAGGTAAGGTCCTTTTATAGTCCTCACATGATTAAAGTAGAGGAAAAAGGCTCACGCAGAAATTCCAGGAAACCTTAAGAAATAGAGTTGTGTATGGTCGATATTTTCTCTCTCTCCAGGTGGCTGACAACTTGGCTTCTGGGCCCTTCTTCCCATGGCTCTGCTATCATAGTAAAATATTTAACAAGGCGTCTACCCTGAGCTTCAATCTGAGTCTCTTATTCCCTGCCCGCCTCCACCTCCACAGTCCAATTCTAAACCTGTAGTTACCAAATTCTGTCTAGAGAGAAATATAAAGACTGAGATTCCTCAGAGGACAAAAAAGTTTCAATGTTTAGCAAATTTGACCAGGGCTTCCACATGCCCCCAGTCACCATCAAATGTCACCTGAAGTAATATTTTGAGGATTTGGAAAGTCCTGCGACGAAAGAATTTAAAAAGAAACAAAGAATTTCAGTAAGATTTGCTGTTTTGTTTTTCCTGAAAGTACACATATGTAAATCACTACAGAGTTTTTGCTTAAACTAAAACATTTAGGCAGATTTGGTGGGGAAACATCCAAATAATTTTGAGAGAAGCACAAAATCCCCTCACATGAGGGAAAGTAGACCAAAAGGACCCACACGTTGAATCTATAAATGGATGAAGAAAGAAAGAGGCTTCCTAATGGTATAGATGATGTTCCTAGTGCAAGCGTTTCCCCTCATGTCCAAAAGGTCTTTCTTCAACGGGCTGCTTGGAGAGGAAGCGGACCTTCATGGGGGAAACAAAAAGCCTTTTAGTTTTACAAGAACAGACTTGAGAACTTTTTGAGGTCAAGCATCACTTGCATTAGCCGCACCTGACAAGTTCCTTTGGCTGGTGCTCACTGAGCATGCATAATTAATAAAGCCGAGCATCTCGTTCCCCGCCCCCCAGTCCTGCAACCTCACAGGATTGTACTTAGATGTTAAAAGGGAGAATTATACATGTGTCCTGGTTAACATCCGGGGAATAGCTATAAAGCAAAGATTACATTAACGAGCTACAAATCCTCTAAACTGCCATGACTGTCACTTACAGGCTCCGCATTTGGAAAGGTTCGCCATGACACTTAATATTTTCCTGAAGAGGAGAAAGCATTAAATCTTTACGGAAGGACCATTTCTTCCTTTTTTTTCGCATAGTTTGACAAGGAGATGGAACTCTGAGAAAGAGATCTCCCTGGAATGTCTGTTACCTTGGAACCTGAGGAAACTTTTAAAAGGAAGCTTGTGTAAAAACTCTCTGAATGCATAGAGGAAACTGAACAACCCAAAGAAGACAGACAGATGACAATGATGATGATGATAGATGATAGAAATAGATGATAGATAGATAGATAGATAGATAGATAGATAGATAGATAGATAGATAGATAGATAGATAGATAGATAGATAGATAGATAGATAGGTAGGTAGATAGATAGATAGATAGATAGATAGATAGATAGATAGATAGATAGATAGATAGATAGATAGATAGATAGATAGATAGATAGATAGATAGATAGATAGATAGATATCTACCTTCATTGTTATTGTTGTTGTTATTGTTATCATCATCTATCTATCTATATATCATACCATACCATATCATATCATATCATATCTTGTTATGAATAACCTTGAAATTACCTACAAAGGTTTATTTGAGGTATACACACACTTCTTCAGATATGTGTATATTAGGAATAGAAATGTGTGCACATGAAAGCTAATACCTTGAATAAACTTTTGTTGGTCTTAAAGGAGCCCTTTGGACTCCAAATTTGTTCTACTGCTTCAGATCAATATGGATGCCCACCTGGATCTATTTTGAAATTACTGTGATTGGAGAATGAAATGATATTGAAAGATGATGCAATTTAGTCTCCCTGCCTGAGGGCATGTGTTTTTATCCGAGTGTAAGGTCCCCTGATCAAGTCCTACATTAACCTGCAGGCAACCTGCTCTCCCACATCAAAACATTACCATAAGTATCTAGGATACTTATGGGGAGTGGAATTTCTTTCGACAATATTCCTTCCTTTTTAGAAATAATGAATAATACCTTTTTGCTCTCAAATGAATTGCTCTTTGATTTATTTTCATAGATTTCCACTATACTACTGTGCCCTTTTGTAATTCCAGCCGACACAAATGTTTATTTTAAACTTACATACCATAGGATGCCCTAGCAAGAGGGTAGAAAGATTTGGAAAGACACTGCCCTGCCTCCAAGGATCTGAAGAATGGAATTTTGAGATTTCACAGAACCTCCCTTCCTGACCTCCCTCCCTCCCTCCCTCCCTCTCTTTCTTTCTTTCTTTCTTTCTTTCTTTCTTTCTTTCTTTCTTTCTTTCTTTCTTTCTTTCTTTCTTTCTTTCTTTCTTTCTATGGAATTGATTTGAAACAAATACCAAATTTTGAGATTTCACAGAACATCCCTTCCTGACCTCCCTCCCTCCCTCCCTCCCTCCCTCCCTTTCTTTCTTTCTTTCTTTCTTTCTTTCTTTCTTTCTTTCTTTCTTTCTTTCTTTCTTTCTTTCTTTCTTTCTTTCTTTCTTTTAATGGAATTGATTTGAAACAAATACCAAATTCCTAAATGTTGCTGTTGTTCAATTGCACAGTCGATTCCAATTCTTTGCGACCCCATGGACAAAGTCACGCCAGGCTCTCCTGTCTGCCACCATCCTCCAAAGCCTGCTTAAATTCGTGTTTGTTACATCAGTAGCACTGTCCCAGCCATCTCATCTTTTGACATCTCCTTCTTCTTTTGCCTTCTGTCTTTCCTAGCATCAGGATCTTCTCCAGGGAGTGCTCCCTTCTCATTGGGTGGCCAAAGTATTTGAGCTTCAGCTTCAGCATCTGACCTTCCAGGGCAGTCTGGGGTGATTTCCCTTAGGACTGACTGATTTGATCTTCTTGCAGTCCAAGGGGCTCTCAAGAGTCTTCTCCAGCACCTAAATTCCTAAATAGAGAATAAGAAATGGATTGTTGGATTTCAGGGAGAAATTGGATAAAGAAGAATTAGGAGGCTTCCCCTTAACAATACTCATTGCATATCACTGCGTTTTCCATGCTGGCTTTACAGTTGCATGCTGTACCAAAAGGTGAGTCAGTAAGAAACAGGTTGCTTTGTAAAATGAAAGCAGGTTGCGGTTTTCATTGAAATGATATAGAAGGAGCAAGGTCCCACAACAATGAGCAGGAAATAGATGTTTTTTGTCATCCCCTCCCGCCTCCATATCGTCTTAGACAGATTTGCAAACAGTTCTTCCGTGATGTCTTAATTATGTAAATACCGCCAACAATGTGCTTTCATTTAGAAAGAATGGAAGGGGGGGGGGTGGAAATGAGACGAGACAGCTCCATTCATTTCGATGCACTCTGAAACAAAAAATCTGGATATAATTGCAAGGAGTATTGTCAATCATGGAGTGGTTCCAATCTTCCAAATTTCAGAAGCATATGAGGAAGGGTCCCCTAATTCATAGGCAATTAAAGTCCAAGGACATTCCCAGCTGTAAGCTGTTCTGTTTCCTATTCAGTTAGGATGAACTTCTCAAGAACTGCGCCATTCACTGCAAGAATAATCCCTTCTGTGTTTTACAGAGATGAGGGAAAAGATCCCATATAGAATTACATATTACAGGCAATTAAAATAAAGACTGGCGAATCTAAACAAATAAGGATGCAGTAACATCCAGGGCTTCTTCTTCTTCTTCTTTTTTTTTTTGAGCAGGAACACAGTTCTGGCTGACTTGGCATCAGGGGGTGTGGCCTAATATGCATTTAATCAGCCATCTAAGTAAACACAAAGCAGTCAATCCACAATCAAAGCAAAACCTTCCTTTCTGCTACGTGTGGCCAGAAGGAGTGAGCTAGGGTTGCCAACCTCCAGGTGAACGACCATGACCTGAACAGGCTACTGTGATCAAAGATTGCTAAGTGCCATTAACAAACAATACAGATGTGTAAGCCCAACCAAGCTTCTGTGCTGGTTTGAAAGAACTTCTGGAGACCTATGGGTCCCTTTGTAAAGGAGAGCGAGATTGTGTCTAGACTGACTTTGTAATATTTTGATAAATCCCGAGCCTGAGCAAATCTTCATATGAAACAGAAAGGCTGAAGTTAACAAACCTGTCATGGTCTTTTTTTTTCTGGGATTGGAAGATGATTTTCTCCAGATTTGAGAGATTTGTTCTGGACCAAAAGGCTGCTTTGAAAGATAGAGTCTATGTCAAGGGTGTCAAACATGCGGCCCTGGGGCCGAGTGAGCCCCCCCAGAGGGCTCCTATCAGGCCCCCGAGCAACTGACTGTCATCTGTTTCCTTCTCCCTCTCTCTTGCTTCCTTCCGCATAACAGATTGCTTTGCAAGGCTTGCTCAATCACACAGGAGCTGCCCTGAGCCCACCTCAGTGGGGAGGGCGGGGTATAAATCAAATTAAATATAAACAGGAGCTACAGAGCAAAGCCTCTATTTTCTCCATTGGCTAAGGCTCCTCCTTTGGGAAAGAAGGGGGGGGAGGCAGAGCTTACTTTGCCAGGCTCTCTCAATCGCACAGCAGAGCTACTGAGCCAAGCTTCTCTTCCTTCTATTGGATCTTTAATTGTGTTTGTCTCTGCCCTTTATGAAGTTTATATTTCTCCTGCCTAATCTTAAATAGGTACATATATGGCCCGGTCCGACAAGGTTTCTTTTATGTCAGGTCCAGCCCTCATAACAAATGAGTTTGACACCCCTGGTATATGTTGTACCCTGCTGAGGTCCCTCCTCTCCGCAAACCCTGTGTGAGCAGCAAATTAGCATAAGCATTGCAAATTATGTTTGACAGATGCCGAGACCATTTATAAAAAACAGAGCATTTTTTTGTAGCAGGAGCTCCTTTGCATATTAGGCCATACCCCCTGATGTAGCCGATCCTCCTGGAACTTCCAGTAGTCCCTGTAAGAAGAGCCCTGGAAGCTCTTGGAGGATTGGCTACATCAGAGGGGTGTGGCCCAATATGCAAAGGAGTACCTGCTACCAAAAAGCCCTGCCTAATGCTTTAGAGCAGGGGTCTCCAACGTGGTGCCTCTGAGCGCAGTAATACTCACTGATACCCTTTCTGATGCCCTCCCAGAGGAATGTTTCTTGGTCTTTTTTTATAACAGGAACTCCTTTGCATATTAGGCCACACCCCACGATGTAGTCAATCTTCTTGGAGCTTACAGCAGGTCCTGTAAGAAGAGCCCTGTAAACTCTTGGAGGGTTGGCTAGTACATCAGGGGTGTGTGGTCTAATATGCAAAGGAGTTTCTGCTACCAAAAAGCCCTGTTTATTATGCTTATGCTAATTCGCTGCTCGTCCTCTACCGATATGTATGGACTGGTAACTTCCATGTCATTGTATCTGAAGAAGTGTGTGCACACATGAATGCTTATACCTTGAATAAAACTTGTTTGGTCTTCAAGGTGCTATTGCACATGAACTTTGTTCTGCTGATTCAGCCCAACATGGCTACCCCACCCGGATTTACTTTTTAATGGATATTATATTTACATTTAACGACTGCTTTGGGATCCCATTGGTGGCTGAGATCCTTGCGGGTTAAGCTGTTGTACATCCATAAAACAAAACACAAATAAACCAAAATAAAAGATCTTCCATGTTCGCGTTCAAGGGCATCTAAAACCGTAAGTGGATGCTTAACACTGCATCGTGCGAGAGACTCTCTAATCTGTTTTCCTTCTACCGCAATCAAATATGGAAAACAGAAAACCCCTAAATCATGTTTACTGTACACTGTTGCTTGGTGATGATGAGCGAAAAAAACCCCCTGAACTTTGCCTTAAGTTGCTTAGTAAATAGCACATAAATTAGGAGTCGATCAGGTTATTTATACTGTGGCACAGAAATATTTATTGCATGATTTGAAATATCAGGAAACAATCAACTGAACCTCCATTTTTTTTCATTGCCTGCAGGCAGCGTTGCCAGGTAACCAGCTGAAGGTGGGAGGAGTGGCCACCAGTGATGACATCACTTCTGGGGAAACCTGGAAGTGACGTCACACCTCTCTAGGAACCTTTAGAAAATCTGCGTCAAAACTGCAGAGTTCTTGATGATTCCCAGAAAGGACGTCATTGGCCCAATGGCTATTTTTTTTTTTAAATTCTTTTTCACTTCAGGCAACCCTACCTGTAGGAGATTGCCAAGCACCTGGCAGTGTTCAGTACATGGTTGGTGGGCTGAATTCTACTTGGAGGGTTGGAAGAGCTGCATCCCTGATAGAGAGGCTGCTTCGTATCTACATTCTTCTAATTCTTGCTGTTGACTTTCATTGGACATGAAGCTGTGTACTATGGAGGGACTGAACATCTCAGGTTCAATAACAGAAGTCTTCTTAGCCTCAGCTCGGGCCAGGGCATTTTCTGTCCTGGCCCCTACAGGGTGAAACAAGCTCCCATTGGAGATCAGGGGACTGTTGCAGTTCTGCAGGGCCTGCTGAAATCATTCTGGTGAATGGTCCCACGACATTAAAGGCCATGGTAATCTGTTTTATACCAGCTGGGGGACGAGTGGGAGGAGTGGATGCCCTTTGATATCACCGTCTGCAGAATTTGACCTGTTTTTAGGATTGTCATATTGTATTATTGTATGAATTAATTTTCATTCTGAATATTTATGAACTGTTGTTCCCCACCCTGAGCCCGTTGACGGAAGGGTGGGTTATAAATCTAAACAGACAGACAGATGATAGACAGACAGACAGACAGACAGAAATAGATAGATGATAGATAGATGATAAGATAGATGATAGATAGACAGACAGACAGACAGACAGACAGACAGACAGACAGACAGACAGATAGATAGATAGATAGATAGATAGATAGATAGATAGATAGATAGATAGATAGATAGATAGATAGATGATAGATAGTGTAGTGTATCGCAAAGACGCCATAACGCAATAACACAATAGCCTAAACTCAGCCACGCGCGGCCAGTTGCGGAAGCGACAGGGGCTGTCCCCAAGCGACTCCGCACAGGGCGCGAATACCCCGCCAATCACCAGCTAAGGCGGGAAGCTCAAACGGCCTGGATTGGGCTGGCCAGTCTGAGAGGTTGTTCCGGGTGATGTATATAAGCGGGACCCGGCCCGCGTGTTCGCTCTCTCTCGTGTGTGTAATGTACCTGCATTAAAGTATGTTGCCCTACCGACGTCTCCAGCCTGGTACATTATAGATAGATAGATAGATAGATAGATAGATAGATAGATAGATAGATAGATAGATAGATAGATAGATAGATAGATAGATAGATAGATAGATAGATAGATAGATAGATAGATAGATATCAAAGATTTCAGGTTTTCACAGCTGGTAACATCATTAGGGATTGTAGAATCTTTCGGGCTCAAGTGCCGTGTTCTACTGGAGAAAGTTTTTCTTCCAGACGTTTCGTTCTCAGCTGCGGAGAACATCCTCAGTGGCGTTGCAGCCGGAGCAGGCGCTCTGACCTTCTTGGCTGCTGTGCATTGAGTGAGGCCAGGGCCGCAGCCGAGAACGAAACGTCTGGAAGAAAAACTTTCTCCAGTAGAACACGGCACTTGAGCCCGAAAGATTCTGCAATCCCTAAAGATAGATAGATAGAATGTGTGACGAGCTTGTACAGGTCCTGGCCTATAATCCCAAGCACAGCTCACTACGGATGTACTCCTGTCTTCCAGAGACCTTCAACCCTACTTTGGCATTCCCAGCAGGCAGCAAAAGCAGTCCTGAGACTCTATTAAAAAATCAAATGCTCACATGCAGTCAGGAAACCCATTACAGAGGATTCTAGGGATGCCAGGTGGGCCATGGGAATTCCCTGAAATTACAGACTACTGTATTCAGCAAATTCAGACTACTGAGATCAGTTTCCCTGGAGAAAATGGATACTTTGGGAGGTGAGCTCTACGGCATTGAGGTTCCCGCCCTCCCCAGGCTCCGCCTCCAAAATTCTGGAAGTTTCCCAACCCTGCTGGTGGCCAATGGGAACCTAGCAACCTTACCTCTCCAACAAGAAGGATTGTTCACAGGTTTCCGTGTCAAGCAGTTCATAGCTGGATTCACGGAACAGAACGTGAGTAACAATATATACAGGAAAATTAAGAAGGATATAGACAAGCTGGAACGGGTCCAGAGGAGGGCGACGAAGATGGTGAGGGGTCTGGAGACCAAGTCCTATGAGGAAAGGTTGAAGGAGCTGGGGATGTTTAGCCTGCAGAGGAGGCAGCTGAGAGGTGATATGATCACCATCTTCAAGTACTTGAAGGGTTGTCCTATAGAGGATGAGGGGTCTGGAGACCAAGTCCTATGAGGAAAGGTTGAAGGAGCTGGGGATGTTTAGCCTGGCGAGGAGGCAGCTGAGAGGTGATATGAACATATGAACATATGAAGCTGCCTTATACTGAATCAGACCTTTGGTCCGTCAAAGTCAGTATTGTCTTCTCAGACTGGCAGCGGCTCTCCAGGGTCCCAAGCTGAGGGTTTTCACACCTATTTACCTGGACCCTTTTTTGGAGATGCCAGGGATTGAACCTGGGACCTTCTGCTTCCCAAGCAGATGCTCTACCACTGAGCCACCGTCCCTCCCCAATGATCACCATCTTCAAGTACTTGAAGGGCTGTCATATTGATGATGGTGTGGAATTGTTTTCTGTGGCCCCAGAAGGTTGGACCGGAACCAATGGGTTGAAATTAAATCAAAAGAGTTTCCGGCTCAACATTAGGAAGAACTTCCTGACCGTTAGAGCGGTTCCTCAGTGGAACAGGCTTCCTCAGGAGGTGATGGGCTCTCCTTCCTTGGAGGTTTTTCAACAGAGGCTGGATGGCTATCTGACAGCGATGAGGATCCTGTGAATTTAGGGGGAGGTGTTTGTGAGTTTCCTGCATTGTGCAGGGGTTTGGACTAGATGACCCTGGAGGTCCCTTCCAACTCTACGATTCTATGATTCTTACCAGGGCCAGCTCTAGACTGTCTGGCCCCCTGCCCTGCAACGATACCATCACTGAGTCACATGGGGGGCACCCAATTCGACATCCCCAGAAGGCTGGTGCCCTAGGCAATTGCTTAGTTTCCCTAGTGGCAAAGGCGGCCTTGCTCTTAACCAACAAATGCCGTGTCAGAAGATAAAAAAGGAACTCTTATGACCGTTTGCAAGTCACTTGAAAAGGCTGGCAACTTCCGAGAACTCCCTCTCTGAAAGAGAGCATGTCTCAGATGAATGAAGTCCTTTATTGCTAGCTGCGTCGCAGAAATGAAGGACACCCTCTTTCACTCACTCTCTCTCACACAGCGAGGATCATAAAGGTTTGCAAAGACCGGGCAATAGGCGATGCCAGAGGACATGTAAAAATGGAAAGGCACCATTTCGGCCGATGAGCTATTTAGACTTAATGGGAACGAGACCGCAGTCATCTGAAGGGCCAATAACGGCTGAGTCTGTTAGCTGCGATGTTGGGCATCCCAAAGAAAGCAATAACGCTTCCCCGCTCTGAATTTTATTGCCTTGTCCTAGCAACTCTTGTTAGCTCTGTCATATCGTATCGCATTTCATATCAGGTTAGTGTACAGGAAGCAATTCATCATGCAAGAACGTGCAGCTGTCGTTAGCGTGATTCTAATTAATGCCCCAAATAAATGAACCTTTAGATCAGGGGTGTCAGCCATGCGGCCCAGGGGCTGAATCAGGCCTCCAGAGGGCTCCTATCAGGCCCCCAAGCAACTGGCTGTCATCTGCTTCCTTCTCCCTGTCTCTTGCTTCCTTCTGCATCACAGCTTGCTTTGCCAGGCTTGCTTAATCGCACAGGAGCTACAGAGCAAAGCCTCTATTTTCTCCATTGGCTGAGGCGCCTCCCTTGCGGTGGAATGGGGGGACGGGAAAAGCTTGCTTTGCCAGGCTGTGTCCATCACACTGTGCAGCAATAAACAACCCAAACAGGTTATAGTGACCAAAAATTACTAAGGTGTAGCACAGATTGGTAAAGCTGCAGTACTGCAGTCTGAGCTCCCTGCTCACGACCTGAGTTCAAACCCGGCAGAAGCTGGGTTCAGGTAGCCGGCTTCAGGTTGACTCAGCCTTCCATTCTTCTGAGGTTGGTAAAATGATTACCCAGCTTGCTTGGGGTGGGTGGAGCGTAGATGACTGGGGAAGGCAATGGCAAACCACCCCGTAAAAAATCTGCAGTGAAAATGTTGTGAAAGCAACATCACCCCAGAGTCGGAAATGACTGGTACTTGCACAGGGGACTACCTTTACCTTTTTAATGTACTACCATATACAACATTTGCAGGCAAAACATAGTTCATAAATACACATGTATAAGGAACAATCTCAATAAGACAGAGTCCCGCAAGGGAGTTTCCAACTCAGAGTAGAGTTCCCATGTACAGGAGGTCAACTTGATATTCGGCTTCGAGGTTTCTTCCTCCAAAGGTATGTTAGAGAATTTTGCACGCAGCAGAAGACACTGAAGGAGAGGGACAGGCAAAAACACAGGAATTAATAGACAAGAGAAACAACTGTATTCAATGGTAGATATATTTACCAGGATAGTATCCAATATTCAGAGTCGTTGCCAGGCCAAGGTCATACACAGTAATCAGTACACACTCCAGTAGATAACAGTATACAGCAGTAAGTATACACAGCACGATCCAAGCACAGTAGCTTAGGATCCAACACCAGCAGTGTACGCTGCCACCCGGACAGTGAGCCTCACAGTACCCACAATCCTTACAGGCAGACTGAGCAAGCTCACTGAGCTTCCCTAAATACACATATCACTCATGCAAGGTTGCATCAGCTCTGTGAGTCAGCACAAAGCCTAATTACAGGTGAGGTCATCCCACCTTACCTCAGTAACAGGTAACAGCTGGACCATGATGCAGCATGACTCAGCATGACATTGCAGAAACAACATTACTATTACTAAGATGGAGTCAGTCAGCCATTTTAGGACTGAGTTCCAACAAGGTATACTCTACAATCTTTTCTTCAATGAAAATAAACGTCTCATACAGTCCATTCACAAGTGGACACAAAGTCTCTGTATCAATTCTCAAGCACCAACAGCTCAGAAAGGGCTCAAGGCTGTTGCCGTTTGAGAATTGATGTAGAGACTTTGTGCCTGCTTATGAATGGACTGTATGAGACATTTATCTTCATTGAAGAAAAGATTGTAGAGTATACCCACCCCCCAAATCCCCAGGTATTTTGTGAGTTAGACTTGGCAACCCTAGATATCTGGAGTCTAGAGATGAGCTACGATAACAGGCCCATGCAAAGGCTGGCATCTCCATGACAAGAAGTGCCATCTTTCAGCCCGTTTGGTGTAGTGGTGAAGTGTGTGGACTCTTATCTGGAAGAACCGGGTTTGATTCCCCACTCCTCCCCTTACACCAGCTGGAATGGCCTTGGGTCAGCCATAGCTCTTGCAGAGGTTGTCCTTGAAAGGGCAGCTTCTGTGAGAGCCCTTTCAGCCCCACCCACCTCACAGGGTGTCTGTTGTGGGGGAGGACTGTTATCTGGGAGAACCAGGTTTGATTCCCCACTCCTCCCCTTACACCTGCTGGAATGGCCTTGGGTCAGCCATAGCTCTGGCAGAGAGGATGTCCTTGAAAGGGCAGCTGTTGTGAGAGCCCTCTCCAGCCCCACCCACCTCACAGGGTGTCTCTTGTGGGGGAGGACTCTTATCTGGGAGAACCGGGTTTGATTCCCCACTCCTCCACTTGCACCTGCTGGAATGGCTTTGGGTCAGTCAGAACTATTGCAGGCATTGTCCTTGAAAGGGCAGCTTCTGCGAGAGCCCTCTCAGCCCCATTCAACTCACAGGGAGTCTGTTGTGGGGGAAGGAGATATAGGAGATTGTGAGCCACTCTGAGACTCTGATTCAGAGAGAAGGGCGGGGTATAAATCTGCAATTCTTCTTTCATTTTCTCCCAAACTATATTGCCTATGGACACCCCTGGCTCTGCTTCAGAGGAGAACAATGAGCACAGGAGCATTCAAAGTCATTACTGGGGGCGGAGGGGGGAAAGGCATCTGTTGCTGGATACTTCACATTCTTAAAGAAAAGTGCTACAATAAAGCAAACCCCAAGTGACACCACTTGCATGATTGTGAAGTTCGCTTTTTCAAAGCCGTTGCTTTCATTCGCTTTGGCTCCTGTCCGCTTCGTCTGTGACTTGTAATTCCCCGAAGATCTAAAGTGGAAGCCAGAGAATGTAGGTATGCAAATAGACTTAGGGTATGAAGCTATACATCATAGAGGGCATTTGCATAACTGGCGTCTGCGCAGTCTATAAATTGTAGATGTCGTCGGAGTCGAATTGTTTTAATTATAGCTTTCAAGCTCCCCTTTTCTGGATATCATTTCTTAGCAAAACTTCAAAACAAAACTCACAAAGGAAGCAAGAGTTTAAGGGGGAGTCTCGGTTTGCTGGCCTCCAGAATGATGTTAGAAAATAAACACCACGTATCATAACCTCAAGTTACTAAGGCAACTATAAATAATTCAAAGAGTAATCAATAATTCAAAAATCAAATAACCATAATTCATACAATATCTATAGCAATCGGACAAAACTCATCATCAACGGTCCACAAATTCATAATAATCCATAGTATTCCACAGTAATCCACCAATGTTCTGTAAACCACAAATGTCCAGCATGCATTACCTGAAGTGGTTGAAATTTTGGTATAAACTAATCCAAAATGCTGAAATCAAAAACAGAATGCTTTCTCTTTATATAGTGTATTGATAGGATTGCCAGTCTCCAGGTAGCTGACTTGGCATCAGGGGGTGTGTTTTAATATGCAAATAAGTTCCTGAGGGGCTTTTTCTACAAAAAAAGCCCTATTTGAAGCAATGGCAATTTAAAGGGTGTGACGTAATATGCAAATGAGTTCCTGCTGGGCTTTTTCTACAAAAAAGACCTATGTGAAACAATGGCAATTTCAGGGGTGTGGCCTAATATGCAAATGAGTTCCTGCTGGGCTCTTTCTACTAAAAAGCCCCATGTGAAACAATGGCAATTTCAGGGGTGTGGCCTAATATGCAAATGAGTTCCTGCTGGGCTTTTTCCACTAAAAGCCCTATGTGAAACAATGGCGAGTGCAGGGGTGTGGCCTAATATGCAAATAAGTTCCTACTGGGCTTTTCCCACTAAAAGCCCTATGTGAAACAATGGCGCTTTCAGGGGTGTGTCCTAATATGCAAATGAGTTCCTACTGGGCTTTTTCCACTAAAAGCCCTATGTGAAACAATGGCAATTTCAGGGGTGTGGCCTAATATGCAAATGAGTTCCTACTGGGCTTTTTCCACTAAAAGCCCCATGTGAAACAATGGCAATTTCAGGGGTGTGGCCTAATATGCAAATGAGTTCCTACTGGGCTTTTTCCACTAAAAGCCCCATGTGAAACAATGGCAATTTCAGGGGTGTGGCCTAATATGCAAATGAGCTCCTGATTTTCCCCTAGAGAAAATGGCTGCTTTGGAGGTTGGACTCTGGCATTGTGCCCCATAGAAGTCCCTGTCTCCCCAGGCTCTATCCTTCTCCAGACTCCAGGATTTTCTGAACCTGGATTCAGCCACCCTATTCTCCATCCCCTGCCAGTGACCAGGGGGAGTCTGGCAACATTAATCCTTGAAATTCTTTAGATTTTGGACTAATCACATTCATTAACTTCAGCCCCTTCAGCAGGTGTCTTAGGGTTTCCAGCCTCCCACTGAGGGTGGGTTTCCCCCTGATTTTGGGGCCTTCAATTTGTTGGTCCAGTATTGGCTGGTGGGAGAGCCTGCTCCTGAAGAGCTCCATCAGTGCCCAATGTGCCCAGAGTGATGACATCACCTGAAACTGGTGTGATCCTGCTGGATACATTGCATGGGGATGCTCTAGCATTTTGGTAAAGAACTCTATGGCACCATAAAGTTTCATATAAAAATGCAAGAGTGTCCCCACGTGACATGCCTGGTGTGATTATGTCACTTTCAGGTGATGTCATTGTGCTACATGTGCCTTGCATGCACAAGGGAAGTCCCCCCACTGGCAGCCAGGTAGGACCTGACATCCCTAAGGTGACTTCTTGACCAGCCAGATCATCTCGGCGATACTGCCACACTTGAGTTTCCCTCACCCAGGACTCCTCCATCTGCTCTCTGAAGTCCTCCAAAGGGACTCAGGTCTCTAGGTCTGCTTTCGGTTTCCACTGTTGTCTTCATAAAGGTACATCACACTCAAACTCATAGTGTCGCTTATGGCAGTGGCCGTCATCTCAAGCAGAAGTACCGATCTCAGACCAGTGAAGTTTCTACATTCTCTTTAAATAATTTCCCGGTGCATAAGAATTTCCCTTTCCAGAAGAAGCTTTTTCTCCTTGGGTTCAGTGCATTGTACACATTTTTTGTGCACCAAGAACAAGTGACTAGTGCAGCTTTCGTAACAAATTAGCAGTTAAGCGCCTTTGATAATGTTTCTAGTAGAAATTTCTGTCTGAGGGGGATTATCAGCTAAGCACAGACTTTCTGTGTCACAGAAAAGCATGACGCAGTACAACTGGAGAGAATGTCAGAGACGCCAGCCTCCAGGTGGGACCTGGGGATCCCCTGGAATTACAGCTCATCTCCAGGCTACAGAGATCAGTTCCCCTGGAGAAAATCAATGCTTTGCATGGTGGACTTTATGGCATTGTACCCCACTGAGATCTTGGTCCTCCACAAACTCCATCCCCAAATCTCCACATATTTCCAAGCAGGATCTATGGCCCCCATTCCCCACTGGTGGACAGGGGGACCGGTTGACCCTACAGAGAGAAAAAGAAACCCTGAGACCCTCTGTAAACTAGGAAAGCGTAAAACCTGTGGGCTTTATCTCTGGAGAATTGGATGAAAATCAAAAGAGGTGTACTCTGTTTGACAGGCAAGTGGTAGGCATTATCGCCATTTGCACAAGAGAAGGGTCAACATATGTTATCAAACCCACACCACTCAGAATAACTTGAACCATCAGACTCTTCCTCTAGGTTGAATTGAGGAGCAATTTGAGTGGTGGTTAAAGGGTTGAGGGATAACCTAAGGGTTGGAACACTTTCTCTATGATGAAAGGTTAAAGTGCTTGGGGCCCTTTAGCTTAGAGAACCGTCGACTGAGGGGTGACATGACAGAGGTTACATGGGATAGAGAAGGTAGAGAAAGATACAAGAACTCATGGACACTCAATGAAATTGCTGAGCGGTTGGGTTAGAACAGATAAAAGGAAGTACTTCTTCACCCAAAGGGTGATTAACATGTGGAATTCACTGCCACAGGAGGTGATGGTGGCCACAACCATTGACAGCTTCCGGAGGGGACTGGATAAACATATGGAGCAGAGGTCCATCAGTGGCTATTAGCCACAGCATATTGATGGAACTCTCTGTCTGGGGCAGTGATGCTTTGTATTCTTGGTGCTTGTGGGGGGAAACAGTGTGAGGGCTTCTAGAGTCCTGGTCCCACTGATGGACCTCCTGATGGCACCTGGTTTTTTTGGCCACTGTGTGATACAGAGTGTTGGACTGGATGGGCCATTGACCTGATCCAAAATGGCTTCTCTTATGTTCTTATGAGTGGTGGGGGAGCAATTTGGATTTGTACACAGGAAGGGCAAGAGACTGGAGGAAGGAGCAAGAGCGATAAAGAGCAGCAGGCAGCGAAACCGCACAGTGTAACTCTCCCGTGGAATGTTGCCCCAGCAATAGAAGCGGAGACAGACAAGATAATGAGCTAATTAATGGACGTCGCGTTCTTAATGACAGAAATATGTAGCTTTCAAGGAAGGAAGTGGAATTGTGCTAAATCTGAAGGCTTTTACATTTTCCTTCATTATTACCCAAGAGCCAGAAGCACCCAAAGGGCACTTTCAGGTGCCCCTTCCCATCCATTAATGGAGATGAAGGAGAGGAAATAAGGCTGAAGGAAGCAAGGGAAAAGCAGCTTAGATAGTTTATACATTCATATTAGAACTGACTGCTAAGCAAAGGGGGAAGTCGTTAAACATGCATAATGATTAATGCCTCTAGGGACGGGACTGAAGGCCCCACAGAACTTTTTCTTTCCCCCCTACACCTGGCAATAGTAAATTATATCGTATTTTAAAAGGCTCAACTCAGAGAATAAATTGGGTTGCCAGCTCTTGGTTATTTTAGCAGTGCTACCACCTTGGGGGGGGGGGGTTATCAGGGACTGAAAAGCCTGTACATTTCAGAGTCACATCAACAAAGACTGTTTCCTATTGTAGAATGTAGATTCGGATTTGCCCTAGAGCATGCACAGAGTACCAGATGGATTTGCACTAACTCTAATCACAGAATGTATTTGCACTAACTCTGATCACAGAACCTGCCTTAAAATATATAAAACAGCACTTTCCTATGGGCTATAGGCCTGGCGATTTTGGGAACAAAGAAAAATATAGTTTCTTATTGGAATCTTTGCTAAGCACATTGGATATCAAAAGGGAGCCTTTTTCTCTAGCGAGTATATTTTATCAGAGGATGTTCTGTAAACCTCTTTTTAGAAAAAGTAAACATTCTCCCTATCTCCGGAGGCATATCACAAAGGTAGAAGTTTTGTCTCTTACACATTTTCTGGAATTAGGCCAGGTGCCCACACAAAGAAGACAAAGGACCTGAACAAACATCCCTCGGCCAGCTGCACATTCCCCAAAAACCACAATTGCAAGATACCAGGAAGGATTGGGGGTCCTGATTGAAAGACACCCATGAGGTATCACATCATCTTTCGTTTCTAAAATGGGAGCTGGGATTCCTTCGACCAATGAGATACCGCAAAGGGCCAGAAGCGAGAACTTTGCGACTAATCAACTAGACTTGCTTTGTTATCAGAAATGTATAAATGTTATGGCTTTGTGAAGATGGCTCTGAGGAAAAACGCAGGAAGGATGTTGGTACAGAGAGAGTTGCTTTTCCTCCTGTCACCGGTGGCAATAAAAGAATCTCTGGATCAACTCACTTGGACCTCTGGCTGTTGAGTCGCTTAAATTGGACTGGGGACTCAGCTGTTGGCACTGATGGTGTGTGCCACACTATTGACACTTTTCCTAACTCCTCCAGATTCTGCCTCTAGGTGCAATCACACGAGAGATTTGGCCCAAGCTAGCCATGCCTCCCATCTGGATTTTATGAGTTCGATCTCACAAGTGTATTGATCACATGAGCACACCCGCCTCCCGAATCCCACCTGTACCTACCTCGTCTCAGGATGGGCTGGGACCAGATTATATAGCTACTGGGGAACTTCCAGATTTTGTTGTTGTTATTGTTCAGTCGCACCATTGAATCCAGCTCTTTGCGACCCCATGGACAAAGTCACGCCAGGCCCTCCTGTCTTCCACCATCCTTCGAAGTCTGCTCAAATTCATGTTAGTCACATCAGTAACGCTGTCCAGCCATCTCATCTTTTGCCGTCCCCTTCTTCTTTTGCCTTCTGTCTTTCCCAGCATCACGATCTTCTCCAGTGAGTGCTCCGTTCTCATTTGGTGGCCAAAGTATTTGAGCTTCAGCTTCAGCATCTGACCTTCTAGGGAACAGTCTGGGTTGATTTCGCATAGGACTGACTGCTACACTTTATCCCCAACAAGCTGGGTACTCATTTTGCCAACCTTAGAAGGATGGAAGGCTGAGTCAACCTTGAGCTGGCTATCTGAACCCAGCTTCTGCTGGGATCGAACTCAAGTTGAGAGCAGAGCTTGGACTGCAGTACTGCAGCTTTGCCACTTTGTGTCATGTGGCTCCTTCTGATCAAAGTAAAGAGAAGAAGATATTGGATTTATATTCCACCCTGTACTCTGAATCTCAGAGTGGTCACAATCTCCTTTACCTTCCTCTCCCCCCACAACAGACACCTTGTGAGGTAGGTGGGGCTGCGAGAGGTTTTACAGCAGCTGTCCTTTCCAGCAGGTGCAAGTGGAGGAGTGGGGGAATCAAACCCGGTTCTCCCAGAGTTAACCACTACACCAAACTGGCTCTCAGAAGTAATAACTGGGCAGTGAAGTGGACTTAGTTTTCTTTCTCCAACTGTGTTCTAACATTCTGCAGAGGGCATAGGGTCCCTTCTCCTCTGCCCAAATAGTTCAGGTATGAAGTTCAACAGCTTCTCACCCTTTCACTTACTCCTTTGTCAAGTTCTTAACATAACTAATAATATATGTGCCCACAGAAAATTCATTTTAATCCATGTCTGCTTTTTATGCGCCATACCTAAGAATTTCATTTTTTTTTTTAAAAAAAAAGTTTATCTTTTGGGGAGAATTTTGCTCTAAAAACTAGGTCACGATGACTTCTAGAGAGCTTAGCTCAAAGAAGATCACTTTGCCTCCCGGAGATACAAATCTTAATGAAGAGAGCCAAAAATGTCTTACTCGGTAGAAAAAAGTTTATTACTGATTTATCAGTTCATTATCCCCTTAATTTATAAATCTGGAAAATCTGATTAACTCTTCTACTATCCTTGTGCCATCCTCTCCCAAAGACTGTATTACATCCATTAACGAAGAATAAGGCCACTGAAATTCTACAAAGACCAAGAGCAGTGGGGGTTTTAATAAAAAAGAGGGAGAAATCAGATGCAGAGATGAATACTAATATTTATAAAAGGTGTAAGTAAATGTTCTTAACAGCCTGTCCTCTTTATTATCATAATCCATCTTCAAACATCACCAGTTCCTTTAAAAATAATATATAATACTGTTGAAGCCCCGAGTCTGGGTCTCCTTTGCTCTCCATTACTTTTTACTTCAGCAGCACCCAGCTCTGTGAGTCCTCAATGTTAAATGCATACAAACAGAGCAGACCTTTGTAAAATATATATAAAGGTTTATTGAACAGGTATTTTTTTTAAAGACACCACTAGGCAGTACAGCCTCTACAGCTCAGCAACAGAGAAATAAAATAAGCTAGCTTCCTGCCTAATCTATTTAGCACCTAACAGGGCTTTTATGTGTGGCAGGAACTCCTTTGCATATTAGGCCACATCCCCGTGATGTAGCCAATCCTCCAAGAGTTTACAGGGCTCTTAGTACAGGGCCTAATGTAAGCTCCAGGAGGATTGGCTACATCAGGGGTGTGTAGAGTTCCTGCTAGAAGGAGGAGGAGGAGGAAGAAGAAGAAGAATACAACAACAACTCAGCTACCTAGTATTAGATGGCACACTCTCTTGCAACGGAAGAGTCCAAGTTGTATCCTAAGGTGTTCTATACACAGTGTTCCATCATGATGAAGCATAACATATCAAAGGGCACTAGTCTATAGTCTTTTGCCCTCTGGCATCAGGTTTCTTGGATCTAATCAGAAAGCTCCATTGATGGAACTTTCCAGAAGATGTTAATCTCCACTCCTAATCTCCCCTCCCATCTGATGACACAACTGAGGTCCTCATGATTAACCAATCACCACATTCTGAGGCTGGCCTTGAAAGAGATAAGGAAGGAAGCTGTAGGAGGGCCCAAACTATGGACACCTGCGAGCCACATCAGGCTTGCTCATCATCACATCAACACTTGAGGAAACTAGGGTACTTTGCCTCACATATATTCATCATATCCTTTTCTGTAGAGGAGGGCTAAACCCTTGTGGTGCCAGCTTGTTCCACCTCTATTTGATGATCTGGCTAGCTTAGGGGTAGCCAAACCTGATTAACGTAAGAGCCACATAGAATAAATGTCAGATGTCCGAGAGCCACAAGACAGGAATGACAGATGTAGGAAGGAAGGGAAGGGGGGAGGGAGGGGGGAAGGGAAGGCCAGGAGGGAGAGAGAAAGGAAGGAAGCTGAGGAGGGAGAGATGGAAAGAAAGCAACTGTAACTTTAAATGCCTTCTCCAAGGTGCCAGCCTGCTTGCTTTGCAGAAGTGATTTAAAGAGAGAAATGCCTTCTCCAAGGTTGGCAGGGTGATGGGGGCTTCAAGAGCCACACCACATGTGGCTCCCGAGCCACAGTTTGGCCACCCCTGGGCTAACTGGACCCAAGCTGCGGCTGCTTTCTGAATTCCTTGATCTTTTTAAAATGGGTAGGTTCAACACCAAGGCAGCCCGCATCTTGCACCAGCAAACAAGGAATTCTGTAACCATCATAAATTATACACTTCTCCCTTCTGTTCCATGGTTCCTTCTACTCAGGGGTGGAATTCTAGCAAGAGCTCCTTTGCATATTAGGCCACACACCCCTGATGTAGCCAGTCCTCTGAGAGCTTGCAAAAAAGAGCCTTGTAAGCGCGGAGGATTGGCTGCATCAGGGGTGTGTGGCCTAATACACAAAGGCACTCCTGCTAGAAGTCCACCCCTGCTTCTACTTATGCTAATGAGAAGCACAGTCAGATAGACCCCAAGTCTGGCTACTGAAAATCCCTTTCGGCACACATCCTGACTTCTCTGAGATGTCTTGCAAGCGTCGTCCATGCACTTTCAAGAACACCTTAACAATAAGGACTAGGAACTTTCATTTTTAACAACAACAAAAAGGCTAATGCTTGAGTCTGGCAGGAAGTTGAATTTTGCATCCCTTATAGCACATTGGATGCTTCATAGAGTAATGACCTCAGGCCCGGGGCTGGGGGTTCTGCCACCCCAGGCAGACCCCCACTCCCCGCCCCCAGTCTGGGCAAGGTCAGGATGGCAGCGGGCACACTCAGAGCCAGGCACCAAGTGCGCTCACTTCCAGCCCCCTCCGACTTCGCCGAGGCTTCTTGAGCCTCGGTGAGGTCCGGGTGGCAGGAGGCTTGCTGCCACGCCCCCTGACTTTGCTGAGCTTCCCAAGCCTCGGAAAGCCTCAGCAAGTCAGGTAGGTAGTGGGCATGGTGCGTGAAGAGGAGGGCCCTTCGTGGTGCCCCTAGGCCAGGTGATGTCCAAGGCAGAAGCCTACCTGACCTACTCCCACGCCCCATCCCTGAATGGCCTACATATACCTGCTATTGTCCCGTTTTAGTGTTCCAAGCAGCATAGATAGGTTTGCCAGCTCTGAGTTGAGAAATACTTGGAGATTTTGTGAGTGGGGGCTGAGGAGGCAGGGTTTGGGGAGAGGAGGAACTTCAGCGGGGTACAATGCCATAGAGTCCACCTTCAGAAGTGGCTGTTTTCTCCAGGTCAACCGAAGATCAAGTTGAACAAAGCAGGAGTCAAGTGGCACCTTTAAGACCAACCAATTTTTATTTAGAACGTCAGCTTTCGTGTGCTCTTAAGCACACTTCCTCAGACGAGGAATCCAGCACAGTGAGCGAAGCCATGCATAGCTAAGCAGAGGCATACATAGCTGGTAGGCAGTGGCCCAGAATGCAACATGGTACAGATTTAAGAACCAATGACAGTGAAGTAAAATTATCTGGCAGGCAGTGGTTTAGAATGTAAAATGGTACAATGACAGAATAGCAACATTAACAAATTGAGCAAACCCTTGATCTGAGTAGCATGAGCATGCGAAAGCAACAAAGCAATAGTTATGTCAAAATGTGAGATGGTCTGTCAATGACAATGGGAGATGGGTTCAATATATGTAATGGGATAAGCAACCAAAGTCCCCGTTGGAGTGTGTCAATACAGCTAAAAGAGAAATACATTGGTTAGTGATGTTCTTGTCCACCTAATTTACTTTTTAACATGTAAACATAATTCTAGTTTGCCGTTCTAGGAAAAAGGAATACAATAAAATATAACGAAAATGGGTAAAGCATTTTCACTGTATGAAATATAGTGAAAATGGGTAAAGATCCAGCTGTGATCCCAGGAGATCACCAGCCACCACATGGAGTTCATCCAAAGACCGCAAAAAGCTATGGGAAAATAACGAATAAATCCTGACAAATACTTCCAACATATAAATGATTATTCAACAAACACTTCAAAAATACATATCATTCCATATTTGCAACGATTCATGAATACAAGGTACAACGTGCAAGAAATAATTTTCCAAAAAAAAAAAAAAATGCTTTCAGTTCATTATGTCAATTTCTGACTTAAAGCGCTTCCCAACTCCGCGGGAAGAATAAAGTGCCAGTGCCAACTGTATTTCGAATGCAGATGATTTTGATTTTTCAGGACTATTTCTTCTCTTTCCAAGGTGTTATCTTAAAATTTTCATCTTTTATAGAAGCTTTTATATGCAGTGAGTAACCATCAGCCTCTAACAGTAAAGCCGCCTGTAGTACTGTTTCAAATTCCTTTGTCTAAGAGACATATCCCACTCACCATCACACAACAAAACATGTAGCACTAGCTCTGGAGAATTCATTATTTTTCCACATTTTTTGTGGTCTTTGTATAAGTTGTTCCATTCTGTGGGACTCTAAGCTTTACCGCTGCATGGAGTTTGGCAACTCTAAGCATAGACCATTCGGTCTGGCACTGAGACGATGTTCTATTGTCTTCGCAGAGGGAAGAAATTTGAACTGCTATGAAGCCTCTTACGTATTGAGCGTCCATTAAAGGGTGAAAGAATGCATCGTCAAGTTTGCCATTTCCATAAACATGAATAATTAATTGCTTTAAATGCCACTCGCTTTTCTTTTTTTTGATGAAAAGCAATCCTTAAAAATTCATAAATAAGCATGCATAACGTCTAGTCCAATTATTTTAAATGCAATCTCCCTAAACGCTGGTTAATGTATCCCTTATGTATTTCCGGTCAATAATTTTCAAGAAGATGGCTTTATAATTTTTTTCCCCCCTCCGTTTTACTGGAAGTTCATATTTCAAGCTTGTCCTTATCCTACAGTTACAAATTAAAAGAAACACATTCCCCGAGGATTGTCAGCAAACATTTTAAATCACAAGCTCCGTGACAAAGGCGCATTTTAGAAAGCGGCAATCAAGAGTGTCTCGCTCTTAATCATTCTAAGTCGTTGTTAAAAAGGCTCGATTCAATTTATTTTCCCTCCTCTGGCTGCATTGGTGGGAATTAAAACAAAAGATTGCAAACGGGGTGAAAAGCGGGACTGCTAATGGTTTGTCACTGCCACGTACTCCAAGGTATTTTACATAAATGGTGTACTTTGTCCTTAGTGGGATACCCTTGCTGATACTTAGTTAACGGATGGATATTTGGAGTTTGGAAAAATAACATCTTGTCCTCTAATATATGGATAGGGCCTTTCTCAGTGTTCACTTGCATACTACAGTTATAGATAGAGCCATAAGAATAAATGGTTTTTATACCCCATTTTTCTCTACCCTAAGGAGTCTCAAAAGAGCCCCATGGCGTAGAGTGGTAAAGCTGCAGTACTGTACTCGGAGCCCTCTGCTCGCAACCTGAGTTCGATCCCAGCAGAAGCTGGTTCAGGTAGCCGGCTCCAGGTTGATTCAGCCTTCCATCCTTCCGAGGTCGATCAAATGAGTCCCCAGCTTGCTGGGGGGAAAGTGTAGATGACTGGGGAAGGCAAGGGCAAACCACCCTGTAAAAAGTCTGCTGTGAAAACATCATGATATGATGTCACCCCAGAGTCGGAAACGACTGGTGCTTGCACAGGGGACTACCTTTACCTAGAAAGAGCCTTGTGGCACAGAGTGTTAAAGCGGAAGTACTGCAGTCCTAAGTTCTGCTCACAACCTGAGTTCGATCCCAGCTGAAGCTGGGCTCAGGTAGCCGGCTCAAGGTTGACTCAGCCTTCCATCCTTCCGAGGTCGGTCAAATGAGTACCCAGCTTGCTGGGGGGAAAGTGTAGATGACTAGGGAAGGCAATGGCAAACCACCCCGTAAAAAGTCTGCTGTGAAAACGTTGTGAAAGCGACGTCACCCCAGAGTCGGAAACGACTGGTGCTTGCACAGGGGACTACCTTTACCTTTAAGGAGTCTCAAAGTGGTTTATAATTGCCTTCCCTTCCTCTCTCCACAACAGGTACTTTGTGAGGTAGATGGGACTGAGAGAGTTTTGAGAGAACTATGACTGGCCCAACATCGCCCAGCAGGCTTCATATGGAGGACTGGGATTAGGACTGGTTCCCCAGATTAGAGTCCACCATGCTTAACCACAACATCACGCTGGCTTTCATAGCCAGAGAGCAATATTTGCAGTATAGATAGTGATGCCAGCCTCTAGGTGGGATCTGGTGGACCCCTGAAATGACATCTCATCTCCAGACTCAGGAGATCTCATGTAGAAAACAGATGCTATCCCATCAAGGTCCCTGTTTTCCCTAGACTCCATCAAATCGGCAGGAGTCCCTCAATGGTGGC
Source organism: Heteronotia binoei (assembly GCF_032191835.1). Lineage (NCBI taxonomy): Eukaryota > Metazoa > Chordata > Lepidosauria > Squamata > Gekkonidae > Heteronotia > Heteronotia binoei. The sequence continues at coordinate 122,812,839 of NC_083229.1, forward strand.
CAGGGGACACCGGACAACCCTAGGTAAAGAGATTGGTTTTCCCTATCGCAGATCCTGTTGCTCAAGGAAACCCACTGAACTTCCTTCTCGAGTGCACAGCAGACAAGCAGCTATATTTTTATTCTATAGATTCTTAAAGCCCACAAGACATGGTTTGGAATAGACCCTATTTTAACCGCTGTGTTTCATGCATAATTCCGTACAGAAGCGTTGAAAACTGGATCGATCTGTCCTAAACGAGCTCACTGGGAATGGCTAACCATCTGCAAAATCTGGGAACGGCAAAACCTCTGGCTTGGCCTAATGGAAACATAGGCCATGTCGGATTGACATGGCATCCTTGATAACATGGTGGCAGACAGCCAGTTTGGTGTAGTGGTTAAGTGTGCGGACTCTTATCTGGGAGAACCGGGTTTGATTCCCCACTCCTCCACTTGCAGCTGCTGGAATGGCCTTGGGTCAGCCATAGCTGTCGCAAGAGTAGTCCTTGAAAGGGCAGCTTCTGGAAGAGCTCTCAGTCCCACCTACCTCACAGAGAGTTTGTTGTGTGTGTGTGTGTGGGGGGGGGAGATAAAGATAAATTCTGGAAAAGCTCTCAGTCCCACCTACCTCACAGAGTGTTTGGTGTGTGTGTGTGGGGGGGGGAAATAAAGATAAATCCAATTTATTCTTCTTCTTCTAGTTTGGTGTAATGGCTAAGTGCATGGACTCTCACCTGAGGGAACAGAGTTTGATTTCCCACTCCTCCACTTGCACCTGCTGGAATGGCCTTGGGTTAGCCATAGCTATTGCAGAGGTTGTCCTTGAAAGGGCTGCTGCCGTGAGAGCCCTCTCAGCCCCACCCACCTCACAGGGTTTCTGTTGTGGGGGGAGAAGATAAAGGAGATTGTAACCCACTCTGAGTCTCTGATTCAGAGAGAAGGGTGGAGTGTAAGTCTGAAATTCTTCTTCTTCTGTCTTCACCCTCTTGAAGCACCAGCCATTGAGAGTAGGAATGGAAGGAGAGTTAACAGAGAAGAAAGGTGTAAACCAGACAGCAAGCTCAATCTGTAGCCAGCTGCAGACAAATGATAGTAGAAATATAATTTGGTAGTTTTAGGAGCTTTGGTACTTAGCTTTGGTACGTAGCTACTTGCTTTTTGCTGTAGCTATGGGATTAATGTTCACATGCTTGCATTTTCTAATGTCTTGTCTAATAAAGAGAACTATTGTTTTTCCCGATAAAAGATAAAACTCTCCGATTGTTTTCTGTCTGGTTTGCTGGTAATCGTTCCAAGAACAGAACTCACAATTAATTAATTTGTACTGTTAGAAAGTAAAGGTTGTAAGGCAGCTGATATCAGATACATCCTGGAGATACCTGAGGATAAATGTTTTAAAAGATTAACTCTTATAGAACTGATTAGTCCAGGTTCTCTATTTGGATGCTGGGGTAAAACATCTCAATACATCTCACGGGGACTTCCCTGGGAACATTTTGGAATCCACCTTTCACTCTACACTAAACTCTACATATTCTTCAAGGCAGGGCTTTTTAAAGAGAAAATAGTCCAGCAGGAACTCATTTGCATATTAGGCCACACCTCCTGATGCCACCATTGTTTTACATAGGGCCTTTTTGCAGGAGCACATTTGCATATTAAGCCACACACCCCGGCGCCTAGCCAGGCAGGACTGCATTCCTGTTCATTCCTGCTCAAAAAAAGGTCCTGCTTCAAGGCTTGACTAGGAGTGCTGCTTCACCAAAAAAAGAGATCAGATTCTACCATTCTTTGCTCTTTATCAAATAAATGAGTATCTCCGGGATACTTATCTTCATAACATACCCAGCCAAAAAAGCCAAAATTCAGTATGGCACTTGAAAACAAAAGAGAGAATATTTACAACATTCACATGGACACAGTGTGCTCCTTCACTCCAACCCTGAATGATGTGAAATTCCTTTCCAACAAGAGCAGTGCCAAAAATGAACAAACAAAGCAACTAACGCAGCTTGCGCAACGAATATGCCATTATGATAGACAGGAGAAACTGCTTATGGCTGAAACTCTCCCTTTGAAACAATTAGGACACGGTTCCTACTAATAAAAGAGACCCGTGGCGCAGAGTGTTAAAGCTGTGGTACTACAGTCCTAAACTCTGCTCACGACCTGAGTTCGATCCCCGGTGGAAGCTGGGTTTTCAGGTAGCCAGCTCCAGGTTGACTCAGCCTTCCATTCTTCCGAGGTCGGTCAAATGAGTCCCCAGCTTGCTGGGGGGAAAGTGTAGAGGACTGGGGAAGGCAATGGCAAACCACCCCGTAAAAAGTCTGCCGTGAAAACGTTGTGAAAGCAACGCAATCCCAGAGTCGGAAACGACTGGTGCTTGCACAGGGGGCCTTTCCTTTCCTCCTACTAGTATAAAGGTTTTATCAAAATAGGCACTGAACACTTTCCCCCAAAAAAACACTGATCCACTGATGTTGTGTTTCCCTCTCTCGGCTTGGCTTCGCGAACGAAGATTTAAGAAGGGTGCAATAGTCCACGTTTGCTGCAGGCTCGCTGGTGGCTGACAAGACCAATGTGGGACAGGCAGGTCCGGCCACAGCGGCTGCAGGGAAAAGTCTGATTTAGGGTTGGTCCTGTAGCAGTGCGATTCTTCCTCAATCTCCTTTTGTCCTCAAGACCAGCTATGCGTGTGTTCTCAAAGGAAGAGACAGCCTGGTGGATGGTGTGCCTCCATGCTTTGCAATCTGAGGCTATGTCAGACCACTGGTGATGGTTGATGTGACAGGTGCTAAGGGATTTCTTCAAGGAGTCCTTGTACCTCTTCTTTGGTGCCCCTCTATTTCGATGGCCGGTGGAGAGTTCGCCATACAGGGCAATCTTGGGAAGGCGGTGGTTTTCCATCCTAGAAATATGCCCCGCCCAGCGCAGCTGCGTCTTCAACAGCAGTGCCTCGATGCTGGTAACCTCTGCCCGCTTGAGGACTTCAGTGTTGGTCACAAAGTCACTCCAGTGGATGTTGAGGATGGTGCGAAGGCAGCGCTGATGAAAGCGCTCAAGGAGTCGCAGGTGATGACGGTATAAAACCCACGATTCGGAGCCATAGATGAGGGTTGTCATCACAACCGCTTTGTAAACATTGATCTTTGTGCCTTTTTTCAGATGCTTGTTGCTCCACACTCTTTTGTGCAGTCGGCCAAATGCACGGTTTGCCTTTGCCAGCCTGTTGTCAATCTCCTTGTCGATCTTGGCATCTGAGGAGATGATGCACCCCAGGTAGCTGAACTGCTGGACTGTCTTCAGAACTGATTCACCCACAGTGATGCAGGGAGGGTGATAATCTTCCTGGGGTGCAGGCTGGTGGAGAACTTCTGTCTTCTTCAGACTAACTTCTAGGCCGAATAGCTTGGCAGCCTCTGCAAAGCAGGACGTCATATGCTGCAGAGCTGATACCGAGTGGGAGATGAGTGCAGCATCATCAGCAAACAGTAGCTCTCGGATGAGTTTTTCCATTGTCTTGGAGTGTGCCTTTAGTCGCCTCAGGTTGAACAGGCTGCCATCGGTGCGATAGCGGATGTAGACACCATCGTCCTCATCTAGATCTACTGCGGCTCTTTGAAGCATCATGCTAAAGAAGATCGTAAAGAGAGTTGGCGCGAGAACGCAGCCTTGCTTTACACCTGTGCCTATTGGGAAGGGCTCCGAGAGGTCATTGCAGTGTCTGACTTGGCCTCGCTGGTCTTCGTGTAGCTGGATGATCATGCTGAGGAACCTTGGGGGACATCCTAAACGTTCCAAGATTTGCCACAGGCCTTTCCTGCTAACGGTATCGAAAGCTTTGGTAAGGTCGACAAAAGTCACATACAGACCCTTGTTCTGTTCCCTGCATTTCTCTTGGAGCTGCCTGAGAACAAATACCATGTCGGTGGTGCTCCTGTTAGCTCTGAAGCCGCACTGGCTCTCTGGGAGGAGTTCTTCTGCAATGGTGGGCACCAGTCTGTTCAGGAGTATTCTGGCAAGGATTTTGTGTTTCCCACTAAAAAAGAAAACACCCTAATTAATTTGAGTAAGAATGATGTCAATTATAAATTCTGGGTAGTATTCTGCACTGTATTAAGAACATAAGAGAAGCCATGTTGGATCAGGTCAGTGGCCCATCCAGTCCAACACTCTGTGTCACATAAGAACATAAGAGAAGCCATGTTGGATCAAGCCAATGGCCCATCCAGTCCAACACTCTGTATCACACAGTGGCCAAAAATTTATATATATATACATATATATACACACTGTGGCTAATAGCCACTGATGGACCTCTGCTCCATATTTTTATCTAACCCCCTCTTGAAGCTGGCTATGCCTGTAGCCGCCGCCACCTCCTGTGGCAGTGAATTCCACATGTTAATCACCCTTTGGGTGAAGAAGTACCTCCTTTTATCCGTTCTAACCCGACTGCTCAGCAATTTCATTGAATGCCCACGAGGTCTTGTATTGTGAGAAAGGGAGAAAAGGACTTCTTTCTCTACTTTCTCCATCCCATGCATTATCTTGTAAACCTCTCTGATGTCACCCCGCAGTCAACGTTTCTCCAAGCTAAAGAGCCCCAAGCATTTTAACCTTTCTTCATAGGGAAAGATTACATTAACAATGCAATCTTTGTAAGTAGGATTGCCAGATCTAGGCTAAGAAACTCCTGAAGATTTGGGAATGGAGCCTGGGGAGGACAGAGACCTCAGTGGGGTAGAATACCACCAACTCCACCCTCCAAAGCAGCCATTTTCCCCAGGAGAACTGATCTCTGTAGTCTGGGGATGAACTGTAATCCCAGGGGATCTCCAGGTGTTACCTGGAGGCTGGCATCCTTACCTGTGAATCTATTCAGCGGAGAAAGGTTTGATTCAGCTTATTATCCAAGAATGCTATTATCCATTTAATTGACCCACTGAAGGGGAGTAAGTAGCTATGTTCATTTTAAATGGCAACTAACACACAATGGGGAAGGGCTAACCCAGGGCAGATTTAGCATCGCTTAAGCTGGAACAACTGAAGTTCTTTCACAACAATGGTCTTCAACCCTCTGGCACCTGTATCAGCTGGGATGCAAGCAGGTGTCATCAGAGTCAAATGGCAGGAAGAGAGCGAGCCAAAGTAATGACTTCATCAATGTCAGGGTGAGGACCTTGAGCAGTGGGCCAAGAGAACTGGGGACAGGAAACTCAAAATGACAACCAGGAGATGTGATGGAATGATGAATAATCAAAGGGTCAGGACCATGGATGAATCCTTCCCACTGCTGAGTGATGGCCCTTTAGGGTTCACAAGTAATGGGGCAGCAGGTGCAGTTCTTTGAAGGTGCTTCTAAACTTGTGGTAACACTTCATCACCCATTCAAGGTTGGCATATGGTCATTGCTACCATCTGTGTTCTTAAGGATATCGGGTCTCCCTGGAGAAGACTGCAAGACTACTGCTCTCTAGGACATTGCTATGCATCCAGTGCTAAATCCAGGCCAATGGGTTTCGGAGTGAGTGTCTGAAGAGCAGTTTGGTGTAGTGGTTAAGTCTGCAGACTCTTATCTTGGAGAACCGGGTTTGATTCCCCACTTCTCCATTGGCAGCTGCTGGAATGGCCTTGGGTCAGCCATAGCTCTCTTAGGAGTTATCCTTGAAAGGGCAGCTTCTGGAAGAGCTCTCTAAGCCCCACCCACCTCACAGGGTGTCTGTTGGAGCGGGGGAGGAGATAAAGGAGATTGTGAATCACTCCGATACTCTGAGATTCAGAGTGATATAAATCCAATATATATATTGGATTAATATTACTTTGAGATGCAGAGTAATATAAATCCAATAGCTTCTTCTTCTTCTATGTTGGGTTTGTTTTTGTGGTGTAGAACTTCTTTCCCACTTTGACTACCTGCAGTAACATTAGATGGGGGGGGGGGACTTGATAGAGTGGCCTTTTGAATGGATTACTACTTTCATGATTAATCAGGTTCCTATTCTGCTCTAGAAAAGCTCGAACAAATCTTTCTCATCCCCGTCAAGTAGACTGTAGTCAAAACTCTGCATGCTAAACTGAGTCCTGGGGTGTCTACCAAACCCGTAAGCTGGTATTATAGCCCACTTCACTGGCAAGCTGGGCTGAACTCTTTGATCCTTAAGGGCATGATCTTTCCAAGCAAGTCTATTTATTCAGAGTAAATGTAATTGCTGACACACGCACACACAACCCCATGCGAGAGCACAGTGAATGGCTCCGTGATTATAACCACGACCAAAGACTGTCCTCAAAGACCTTCTGATTACCATTGTCACAACAAGGGAAACCAATCTGAGTACTCAACCAAAGGTTCAATTAGTCCCTTTGCTGATGTAAATTACTAACATCATAATCTCACACTGGGCATTGCACAATGCGTTATTTATAACCAAGCGCAAAGCAGGATAAACATGCATTCAGCTTCCAATTTTAACCAGCAGGAAATAACCCACCATCTAATACAACTAATATTTCCAAGAACTGGAACCTGGTATCCAAATCTGAATGTTCAAAAGTAGTTACCGAGTCAGAGCCAATTCCTGTGATGAATGTAGGTGGCCGTGCTAGGGAAGCCAAAATTGGAAGCATTCAAAAGCTAGAAGGCTCCCCTCTGCAAATGAAGCACAACATAATCATTTTCAAGACCTATAGAACTCCCCCCCACTTCCACTGTTCATGGTAAGACACCCACAGAAGAACCAGCAATACACATTCGGTCATATACATACAAAACGCAGGGAGTTAAGCAACCAGAAGAGCAATTAAAATCTCATTAGTACAGTGTGTCCAGGGATGTTATTTGCCCAGAAGAATTATTAAGGGGAGGGATGGTGGCTCAGTGGTAGAGCATCTGCTTGGTAAGCAGAAGGTCCCAGGTTCAATCCCCGACATCTGCAACTAAAAAGGGTCCAGGCAAGTAGGCATGAAGAACCTCAGCTTGAGACCCTGGAGAGCCTCTGCCAGTCTGTGTAGACAATACTGACTTTGATGGACCGAGGGTCTGATTCAGTAGAAGGCAGCTTCATATGTTCATCCTAGTTAGGTTCAAAGGGATATCTGAAGAAGTTAGCAGTTGTTCAGTTGCACAGTCGAGTCCGACTCTTTGTGACCCCAAGGACCAAGTCATGCCAGGCCCTCCTGTCTTCCACCTACCATGCCACAAATGTCGTTAGTTTTTTTTTTCCCTTCTGAGAAGCTCTTATTTATTTATTTTAGTTCAAAATAATTTTATTTCAGAAATCATATAAAAGCTAAATATACAAAGCCACAATTGACAGTTTACAGATAGATTGTTGCATGTTAATATAAGATATAAAAATAACTGATGCTTATTAATGCCAAACCAATAAAGTAGAATTAGACATGCAAGGTCCAAAAATACCACAAGCAAAATAATCTAGAAAAGGGGACCACTTATGAAGAAGAGTAGACCTGTGATCTGGTCTCATCCTACCACCCAGATTGGGAGCAACTTTATCTGAGATAAAATATTCCCAGCACTTACTCAGCCAGACAACCAACGAGGGAGGTGAATTTAACCTCCAATTTGTTGCTATTGCAAACTTTGTTAGTCTTTAAGGTGCTACTGGACACTTAGACCGATTTCCCACTCACCTTCGCTGCTCTTATGCTGCTCAGCGGGGTTTCCTTCCTAGAAACTGTTTTTTAGAGGCTTATGTTTGTGGCACGAATAAGCCGATGCTAGCTGCAGTCCCAGGACAGATAGTGTGAAATCAGAAGGAAGCCCCACTGAGAAGAGGGACATGAGAGTGGCTTAACGTGAGTGGGAAATTGGTCTTGCTGTTTTATACTGCTACGCATCTCGATTTATTACTACACAGCTAGGGCACATACATGGCAAAGAGCTGCCAATCCTGGTGAGTATAGTTCTATGAAAAAGAAATATAAAAACCACAGTTCTAGCTAAGCTACAATACAAGACAGTTACCACTGATGGAGCAAACACATCTCCAAACTTCCTGCTGCCCCCTTTGCAGAGGAACTTGACGCCCAACCAGGGGTGGAATTCTAGCAGGGGCTCCTTTGCATATTAGGCCACACACCCCTGATGTAGCTAATCCTCCAAGAGCTTACAAGGCTCTTTTTTGTAAGCTCTTGGAGGATGGGCTACATTTGAGGTGTGTGGCCTAACATGCAAAGGCGCTCTTGCTAAAATTCCACCCCTGGTCCCAAGATATGGTCCCATCCATACTGGGAAATACTTGACCTGCTATATTATTTTTCTGTTTCTAGATGTTATTAAAATCCCAGCAGCAGGGCCAGTTAAAAAAAGGGCGGGGGGAGAGAAATGAATGCATGAAAGGAAGAAGATACCACAAATTTTGTAAGAGTTGTAAAATATGGGAAGAATCTCGCCGAGCCCGGAGCTTTTAAGTGATTCCTAAAGCAATCTTGCATTTATCATGGAAGGCTTTGCACGATCACAGGGCTATTTTCTTTCTTTTTTTCTTTTTTCTTTTTTAGCAGAATAACTATCATAATAAAAACTGTCATCTGTTCTGATGAGAAAACTGATGGTAAGGGTATCATTTGGTTCTGCGAAACCAAAAATGGGGGCGTAGGAAAGTAAAACACTGCTCTGTACCTTCGATAGTAGAAGTTCAGGGATGGTGTATCTTCCAACTACACTAGACAGGATTATAAATAATATGCTGTAGAGATTAACTCTCTGCAATCATTCACTCCCCCTTTAAAGCATTTGCCAGCTTACGAATAAGATCCTCTAAGTAGCGGGAGTTACTGAGATATTTAATAAAAATGCATTAACGCACAGAAGAAAGTGCATATTTAACATTATGCATAATTGACATTAATACCGCACAGCCTGCACCAGCCTAGCATACACCTGGAATGCTATCACCACCGGATAGAGTGATTGCTCAAACCGACCTGAGAAGGACCTAGATAATACAAATGCCATGCTCATTTATTCTAGCCTATCCAGCCTGTCAAAACGAAGGGATCTGATAGCATTCCGCGTCAAATGGTAAAAATTCTTTTGTACTCGCGTCCTTGAAAGTAGCAACACTAATAGATAGCTTCGGAGCAGCAGCGCTAATAGATAGCTAAGCCTGGCATAAGCTTGCCAAAAAGAGAACAAAATGCAGAAAGCAAATGATGCTGTACTTGGGGTGCCTTTACTGTAGGTGTAAAACAGTGCGTCAAACAAGTGCAAGGCTAAAACCGTTCCCCCCCCCCTAATTTTCAGAAAGCATAGGCAGGTGGCGTTTGTAGTCGATTTGCAAGATGGCATCTGTGATTTGTAATCAAATGGAAATATTATTCTGAGATTGTGATGAGAAAGAAAGCAGAACCTGACACCAAATGAGCTAGTTGAGATAGGCATGTTCAGTAGAATTGTTTAAATTTTTTTGTTCACTTTGTTACATGTGCCTGTTTGGTGTAGTGGTTAAGTATGTGGACTCTTATCTGGGAGAACCGGGTTTGATTCCCCACTCCTCCACTTGCACCTGCTGGAATGGCCTTGGGTCAGCCATAGTTCTGGCAGAGGTTGTCCGTGCAAGGGCAGCTGCTGTGAGAGTCCTCTCAACCCCACCCACTTCACAGGGTGTTTGTTGTGGGGGAGGAAGATAGAGGAGATTGTGAGCTGCTCTGAGACTCTGAGATTCGGAGTGGAGAGTGGGATATAAATCCAATTTCTTCTTCTTCTGTTGTGGGGGAGGAAGTTAAAAGAGATTGTGAGCTGCTCTGAGACTCTGAGATTCAGAGTGGAGGGCGGGATATAAATCCAATATCTTCTTCTACTAAATTTATTATTATTATTATTATTATTATTATTATTATTATTATTATTATTATTATTATTATTATTATTATTATTATGTTTCTCTAATGTGTATATTTTTTGCCATCTTGTTTTTTATGCATATTTTTAATAGCATCAATAAAGCTTTCTGGGGGGGAGGAAGAATTTTTTTATTGGGAGCAGCTGTAGATGGCCACTAAGCAAACTAGGTGATTGCCTAGGGTGCTGGACTCCAAATTGGGTGACCCCCCACGTTACTTAATGACGTTACCGGCGCAGGAGAGGCACCAGAAGTTAGCCTTGCCTGGAGTGCCAGACAGCCTAGGGCCGGCCCTGTGAATGGCAGATCCTCATGCCACATGCCATATTGCTTTTGCAATTTTGTTCACTTAAAAAATGGCCATGTGACATGGGAGGGAGCTGCTGTTTAAGAAGTAGGCGTCCTCAGCAGCAAGGATAGTATATGCAAAATGGTGGAAAACACAAGTACCCAGGCAAGAAGAATTTATCCAGAAGCTTCTAGAACCTGCAAAAATGGATATACTTTCTATAAAAGTAAAAGAAGGAAATATGCCGGAAGACTTGGCAGCCGCTATATGATTGGCTAGGTATTACATGAAAAATAGGTTTCAATGTATAGACGGCGTAATATGATTGCAAATAAGAATAGGAGATAAGAGGTTAATTTTGCATAGCGTAATGGCGGAGATGCCGATTTGATATGTGCAGTTACAAGAAATGTATAAACATAAGCCAGAAAGAAGAATTAGCTAAATGACGCGATGATATGACAGATGAACTGAAAGAGTAATTGCAAATGTTATAAAGATTATGAAATAATCTAATATGTTAATTGAAGAAATGAAAGGAAAATGCAAATGGAACGATATTTGCTCACCCCCAACCCTCTTTTCCCTCCCCCCCATTATGTCTCCCCCACCCCAGTTGGCTAGCCGCGGTCAACGGGCATCCTTACTTGCGGTCGAAAAATAACAACAAAGAAAAGGCATGCACCTGCCTCACAAAGTGTGCAAAGACTAAAGCTTGCATGTTGGAACATCAGAACCATGCTTGACACAGTAGGCAGTGGTCGCCCTGAACGACGCTCTGCTCTAGTTGCCCACGAACTTCTCAGGTTGAATATCGACATAGCAGCTCTCAGTGAGGTCCGTTTCCCTGAGGAAGGTAGTCTTCAAGAACACGGTGCTGGCTATACCCTCTACTGGTCAGGTAAGTCAAAGGCTGAGAGCCGCCTTTCTGGCGTTGGCTTCATGGTCAGGAACTCCATTGCCTCCAAACTCGAAAACCTTCCAACCGGTCACTCAGATCGCATCATGTCCATGCGCCTCCCACTTCAAAACAAGCAGCATGCAACACTCTTCAGTGTGTATGCCCCAACCCTTCAAGCAGATCCTGCAGAAAAGAACAAGTTCTATGCTGATCTACGCAACCTCGTACGGAAGACCCCTACAGAGGACAAGGTGATCATCCTTGGCGACTTCAATGCCAGAGTAGGTAAAGACTCGGAAGCCTGGAAAGGAGTACTTGGCAAACACGGCATTGGCAACTGCAATGACAACGGGCGCCTCCTGCTAGAATTCTGCATGGAGCACCAGCTCACCATCACCAACACTATCTTCCAGCAGAAGAACAGTCTGAAGACAACCTGGATGCACCCACGGTCCAAGCATTGGCACCTTATCGACTACATTCTGGTGCGCCAGAGAGACCTTCGAGATGTCTTACACACCCGAGTAATGCCCAGCGCAGAATGTCATACGGATCATCGTCTTGTACGCTGCAATCTCCGTCTTCACTTTAAACCCACACCCAGGAGAGGAGGTATCCCTCGGAGGAAGTTTCAGGTTGGCAGCCTTCAGTCAGCCGAAGTTAAAGCTGCCTTCCAGGCAAAACTCCAGTCAAGAATTGAGGACCTCAGTTGCCCCACAGACCCTTCTCCAGAAGCACTCTGGGAACACCTAAAAACTACCGTCCTGCAGATCTCTGAAGAAGTCCTCGGGTTCTCCACAAGGAAGAACAAGGACTGGTTTGATGAGAACAATCAAGAGATCCAAGAATTACTGGCAAAAAAGAGATCTGCCTACCAAGCACATCTTGCTCAGCCCTCCTGTCCTGGGAAAAAAGCAACCTTTTGCGCTGCATGTAGCAACCTCCAGCGCAAGCTTCGAGACATTCAGAACGAGTGGTGGACCAAGCTCGCAGAGAGAACCCAGCTGTGTGCAGACACTGGTGATTTAAGAGGGTTCTACGAAGCCCTGAAGGCAGTATATGGTCCATCATATCAGGCTCAGAGTCCCTTGCATAGTGCAGACGGCCAAGTGCTCCTCACAGACAAGGCATCCATACTGAACCGGTGGTCGGAGTATTTTCAGGTTCTCTTCAGTGCCAACCGCGTAGTTCAAGATTCAGCAATCCACCTCACCCCACTTCAACCGGTGAAAACAGAGTTGGATGAGATCCCCACCCTAGAAGAGACTGTTAAAGCCATCAAGCAACTGAAAAGTGGCAAGGCAGCAGGAGTTGATGGAATTCCACCAGAGATCTGGAAGCATGGGGGCACAGTACTACATAGCTCACTTCACAAAGTACTTGTCACCTGCTGGGAGCAAGGCAAATTACCACAGGACTTTCGCGATGCAATCATCATCACCCTATACAAGAACAAAGGGGAAAAGTCAGACTGCTCCAACTACCGGGGGATAACCCTGCTCTCCATCGCAGGCAAAATCCTTGCCAGAATACTCCTGAACAGACTGGTGCCCACCATTGCAGAAGAACTCCTCCCAGAGAGCCAGTGCGGCTTCAGAGCTAACAGGAGCACCACCGACATGGTATTTGTTCTCAGGCAGCTCCAAGAGAAATGCAGGGAACAGAACAAGGGTCTGTATGTGACTTTTGTCGACCTTACCAAAGCTTTCGATACCGTTAGCAGGAAAGGCCTGTGGCAAATCTTGGAACGTTTAGGATGTCCCCCAAGGTTCCTCAGCATGATCATCCAGCTACACGAAGACCAGCGAGGCCAAGTCAGACACTGCAACGACCTCTCGGAGCCCTTCCCAATAGGCACAGGTGTAAAGCAAGGCTGCGTTCTCGCGCCAACTCTCTTTACGATCTTCTTTAGCATGATGCTTCAAAGAGCCGCAGTAGATCTAGATGAGGACGATGGTGTCTACATCCGCTATCGCACCGATGGCAGCCTGTTCAACCTGAGGCGACTAAAGGCACACTCCAAGACAATGGAAAAACTCATCCGAGAGCTACTGTTTGCTGATGATGCTGCACTCGTCTCCCACTCGGTATCAGCTCTGCAGCATATGACGTCCTGCTTTGCAGAGGCTGCCAAGCTATTCGGCCTAGAAGTTAGTCTGAAGAAGACAGAAGTTCTCCACCAGCCTGCACCCCAGGAAGATTATCACCCTCCCTGCATCACTGTGGGTGAATCAGTTCTGAAGACAGTCCAGCAGTTCAGCTACCTGGGGTGCATCATCTCCTCAGATGCCAAGATCGACAAGGAGATTGACAACAGGCTGGCAAAGGCAAACCGTGCATTTGGCCGACTGCACAAAAGAGTGTGGAGCAACAAGCATCTGAAAAAAGGCACAAAGATCAATGTTTACAAAGCGGTTGTGATGACAACCCTCATCTATGGCTCCGAATCGTGGGTTTTATACCGTCATCACCTGCGACTCCTTGAGCGCTTTCATCAGCGCTGCCTTCGCACCATCCTCAACATCCACTGGAGTGACTTTGTGACCAACACTGAAGTCCTCAAGCGGGCAGAGGTTACCAGCATCGAGGCACTGCTGTTGAAGACGCAGCTGCGCTGGGCAGGGCATATTTCTAGGATGGAAAACCACCGCCTTCCCAAGATTGCCCTGTATGGCGAACTCTCCACCGGCCATCGAAATAGAGGGGCACCAAAGAAGAGGTACAAGGACTCCTTGAAGAAATCCCTTAGCACCTGTCACATCAACCATCACCAGTGGTCTGACCTAGCCTCAGATCGCAAAGCATGGAGGCACACCATCCACCAGGCTGTCTCTTCCTTTGAGAACGCACGCATAGCTGGTCTTGAGGACAAAAGGAGATTGAGGAAGAATCGCACTGCTACAGGACCAACCCTAAATCAGACTTTTCCCTGCAGCCGCTGTGGCCGGACCTGCCTGTCCCACATTGGTCTTGTCAGCCACCAGCGAGCCTGCAGCAAACGTGGACTATTGCACCCTTCTTAAATCTTCGTTCGCGAAGCCAAGCCGAGATTATGTTCCCCTCTCCCTTTCCCTTAATGGAAACTTAATTTAAAAAAAAATTATAAAAGAAGACGCAGGAGCCCCGACTGTCAAGAGCCATATATCTAAGAACAGTATCTGTTTACCTCTTGCCATGAACTCTGTGTTGTTACCATTGCTATGCTTATGTGCTTGCTTGGCTTTTCCCCCTTCTCTTTCTCTGCTCACTGCTTATCTAAGGAACTTATTATTCAAGTCGCCTCTGCCGGCCTCCAGGCTGAAGAAGCAAAGATTACGCACCTGGACTTCCAAGACCTTCAGTCGGAGGGGGACCCGCCAAAAATATCCTCGCGCTTTGCTTGAAAAATAATGGCTGGGGCAAGGGGTTAAAAGAGAGCCACTGGGCTAAGACGTCAGTCTTAGCAAAGATGGTGTTCTGCCTTCAGATGCCTAAGGAATAAACGGCTGAATTTTCAGACTGTGTGGTTCCTTGACTCGAGGTCCTGACACCGACCTCCCTTGAGTAGGCTTGAGTGGGGAAATACCTGGAGATTTTGGAGGTGCAGCCCGAGGAAGGCGGGACTTGGGGAGGGGATGAACTTCCATGGGGTATAATGCTAAAAAGTCCAATTTCAAAAATGGCCATTTTCTCCAGCTGAACTCCTCTGCTGCCTGGAGATGAGTTGCAATTCCAAGAAATCTCCAGCCACCACCAGGAGGTTAGCAACACTATCCCTTGAGAATAATAAGCTGTTTGTGGGGTTTGTTGGAACTGGATGAGACATAGCAAATGGAAGCAGAGGAAGAACCTGTTATCCGGGGGGGGGGGGTCATTTTGTAGAAAAAGAGGTGCTGGAGCTCATTAGCATGACTCATTTGCATATGCCACACACCCCTGACATCACCAGAAGGTGGACTGAATTATTTCAGCTCAGCATCTACCTTAAAATGCTTCTGGAATGAGAATTGTCCTGGATTGAGATCATGCCTCTCTGAGGAAGAGTTACATGGAAACGACTTCCCAAGTTGATGGTATTTGTTTATTCTATGTGGCTCTTACATTAAGCAAGTTTGGCTACCCTTGTCCTATATGATGCATTAAAACAGGGGTGTCAAACATGCAGTTCAGAGGCCGAATCAGGCCCCCAGAGGGCTCGAATCAGGCCCCCAAGGAACTGGCTTTTGTCTGCTTCTTTCTCCCTCTCTCTTGCTTCCTTCTGCATCACAGCTTGCTTTTCCAGGCTTGCTACAGGAGCTACAGAGCAAAACCTCTATTTTCTCCATTGGCTGAGGCTTCTCCCATGGGGAGGAAGAGGGGAGGAATAGCTTGCTTTGCCAGGCTCTTTCAATCACACAGCAGAGCTACTGAGCCAAGCCTTTTTTCTATTGGCTGAGGCTTTCCCCGGTCCCCCCTCCAAGGAAGGAAAGAGGCAGGGCTTCCTTTGCCCAGTTCCCTGGATCCCATGGGAGAAATACAAGGAAGGCATCTTTAAAACCAATGGATGCAGACGTTTTAAGCATGCTTTATGTTTTAAAAAATATATTTGAGTTTGTGTTTTTTATAACATTTATATGTCTGCGACCTAATCTTAAATAGGAACCCCCTGAATTAAAATGTTCAGATTATGCCCATTCTTCAATGTGAGTATTTTTAACTAATTATTCCAGGGACTCCTATTATCACGATCAGGTCAGCTAATTTGTTTGTTTACTGAGATGGAATGAAGATGCTTTTATCCCACCCTTTGCTAAAAGTTCAAGAGCAGGCTTCCTGCAGTCAAAACCATAAATGAAGGACGGGAGGAATGAAAACTAGCAGGATATAATCAGTGACATAAAATAAATAACTAAAACAGTCACAATATACAAACCAATGATCATGCTATGTCGCCGAAGGAATAAAACAGCAGTCGTAAGAAGAAAATCATCCCCTGCTCAAACAACAAGAGACCAAAGAAAAGAACAGAAGCAAATATAAAAACAACCAAGGCAAAAAAGGAAAAAAAAGGTTTTTAAAAATGAACAAATTTGGTATAAACATTTGGAATTCAGATTCAACTTCTATCAGAACAACTTTATTCTACCTAAAGAATTCACCTCTGTGCAAGCTTTATCAGTGTAAAGGGACTATCTGACCTTCAGACCTACTGTCAATGTACATTTTACCTCAGTTTTCACACGTGTCTTATATCGGGATCAACCACTTAGTACAAACATTTGAGATTCAGATTCAACCTGTATCGGAACACATTTTCTTACCTAAAGGACTCTTCTTTTCACCTCTCCGCTAGATGACCCATTAAAAGCGACAGAAAAGATTACATTAGAACTCTCTTTGAGGCCATAACAGGAAAATCTTGGCTTATTCCCTTTCTGAAGATTGCCTTGATTGAGAAATAATCAACAATGCATACATCACACTGCAAGGCCTAGTCCCCAAGGAAAGAGACATAAAGCATGCGACCCTGACATTGGACACACAAAGTAGCAGCTAATTCCAAATGAGATGTGACTTTCGGAACATTCTCAGGTTTGCTCCAGGTTGGAACATAACCTATACGCAAGGTCACATTAAGATGTGCAACATCAGTCTTTTCTCCTTCTGACTGACAGGAAAGAATATTAACCAAGAGACCTTAACCTTCTTACTCTGTTATCAACACAAATTACCGGAGACATTACTCTAATGTGCCAGTTGACCCTCAAGAGCTTGGGATAATCAACGCCCTGTTAAGATTATTCCTTAGCAACCACTCAGCCACTTGGGACATAGCTTAACTTGCTACCAAATGTCCCTGAATTTTTTTAACAGAACTTTTCACAGACAATACCAATTCCACAGTGCCCACAAAAGCTACCTCTTCCTATACACCCGTCACTGTCCCATAATGTAATCCCAACAGAACCTTAAAAAGAACTCTAACATTTTTATTTGATGCCTTTGAAATGTCACATGGCATTCCTGTATTAGCATGTAAACAGGAACCAAAGTTAATTTTGAGGAAATAGTTGTATGTTGGGCTTCGTTCCCACAGAGCCAGCATGCTGCAGTGGTTATGAGTGGCGGACTCTAATCTGGAGAACTGGATTTGATCCCTCACTCCTTCACATGAAACCTATTGGATGACCTTGAGCCAAGCACAGTTCTCTCAGAACTCTGTCAACTCCATTTACCTCACAAACAGAGTTCCCTCTAAGCTGAGTTAGTGTGAGCTAGCTCACAGTTTTTTAGCCTTCATCTCACACATTTTTTGTTTTAGTGCAGGAAAAAAAAATCCCAGAGCAAACTAATTTATGTAATAGCAAACAATTTTGATGCCAGTAGCTCACAAAGTAGAATTTTTGCTCACAAGACTCCCCAGCTTAGAGGGAGTATTGCTCACAAGGTGTCCGTTGTGGAGAGAAGAGGGAAAGGCTATTGTAAGTCGCTTTGAGATTCTTTAGGGTGGAGAAAAGCAGGAATTAAAATCTCCTCCTCCTCCTCCTCCTCTTCTTCTTTCCCCCCTTCTGCCACTGGAAAAGTGTAGGAAATGTTATACCTAGGCTGTACCATTTTAAACTGCAGGTAGAGGCTCACACAATTAAATGCTTCTCCTTTTACATATATATTTCTACACATAGAAAAGTAGTATGCCCAAAGAAGGCGTCAGTAAAAACTCTGTGTGGGGTAGCAGTCTATTAATTAATTAATTAATTAGAAACAGTTTATGCCATCTGTCCACCCGATCAGGGTTCACAAGGTGGTGAACATAAAAAAATAAAATATTTGAACCATTACGTATACATCTAAAGTTATATAATAATTCAATTCAAATGCAAAAATACAGCAGAAGGAGGGCCAGTAACCATTCCTGGGGGTATGTGAGATGAAACAAACAAAAAAGTTTTCATCTGGTGGCAAGAAGACATACCAATTTTCCACTAGCCTTGTTCTGGTCTCGCACTCCTCTTTTCCGCAGCACTTCCATCCGATTTTGCACAAGCTGCCCTGCGGCTGTGACTTGCCTGCGTCTTTCCCACGGCAAGCAGAAATCGGTTTTCAGAAGATCTTGTTTGCCACGGGAAAGAGGCGGGGCAAGTCACAGCCTCGTGCAAAAGCGAATGGAAATACCGTAGAGAAGAGGAGTATGAGACCAGGGCAAGGATAGTGAGGAATCAGCCTAAGACCGATTTCTCACAAGCATTGCTCCGCCCCCAGGGCTTCTGTTTTCCTCCAACGCAAGCAATCCATTTCCCACCGGTTGCTCTGTGGGTGCATTTTGAGGTGCGACTTCCTCCAGTTCCCCTTGCAACTTTGTGATGCTGTCTTATAAGGATTAAGAAAGTGTGAGGGGAGATGGAGGGAGCTGTGCCTCAAAATGCACTCATGGAGCAACTGGTGGGAAACTGATCACCTGTGCTGGGGAAAGACAGACACCTGTGGGGAGCGCAATGCTTGTGAGAAATCGTTGTAACAGCAGGAGACAGACAAAATCTCCTTGGGAAGGGAGTTCCACAGTTTAGTTACTTAGGTTTACTTTAGATCTGCAGATTCGAGGTTCAGAAATTTGAGTGGGGACCACCTCCAATTACTGGTTTTAGATTTTTTTTCTTAAAAAAAGTTTTCCTTTAAAATCATTAAAGCTCATATAGGATGTCTAATATCTTAGGTTCAAACCACAGCAGATGTCACTCCGAATAATAATAATAAAAAAATCATTTGGCTTGGGGTTGAAATATACCCCCAATACAATATGTGTAAGTTTTGTTTTGTTGTTATAGTGCAGGGGTGGCCAAGCTTACTTAACATAGGAGCCACATAGAATAAATTTCAGAAGTTTTAAAGCTGCAAGACATGAATCTCAGAGGAAGGAAGGAAGGAAGGAAGGAAGGAAGGAAGGAAGGAAGGAAGGAAGGAAGGAAGGAAGGAAGGAAGGAAGGAAGGAAGGAAGGAAGGAAGGAAGGAAGGAAGGAAGGAAGGAAGGAAGGAAAATAGATGGTTGGAGAGGTGGAAAGAAAGCAACTTTAATTTTACATGAAGTCTCCAAGCCACCAGCTGGTTTGGCTTGCAGAAGTGATTTAAAGAGACAAATGCCTTCCCCAAGCCAGCTGACAGGGCAGCAGGGGCTTTGAGAGCCACATAGTATGGTTGAAAGTTCCACAAATGGCTCCCAGGCCACAGTTTGGCCACCCATTACAGGGTTAAATAGCTTGATCATAGTAGAGGAAAGGGCACATGCTCCTAGTGAGGAGATGACATTCTGCCTTCAAAATGTTCTTGCTACCATGACTGATGGGCCTCAACTGGCCCAAGATCACCCAGTGAGCTGCTGTGCCACAGTGAAAATTTATTTATTTTTTATTTTTTTTCTCTGTGTTTAATAGGTTTATTGACTTTTCAGGTACAAAGGAATGGGGGAGGGGAATAGAAGAAAAGGGGAAAGGGAAGGGCACATGAATTTGACAAAAACCTGTAGTGTTTCTGCTTATACATTGCTCAATTCATATCATCATCGTCATCAGTGATCTTATAATATCCACTGCAAACAGATCTTATCGTTTAGTAATACAATACAATAATCATTAATATCTCTTAAAGCGCCTACTAAGACAAGAATATAATTTTATATGTCAATAGTTAACATAAATTACCTTATTGTCTTATTTTGGAAGCTTATATATCACATCATAACCAGTGATATAGTGGTTTCCATATCTTCTTAGTTCCACAGAGATTGACTTCTCTCAGTCTGGCTGATAGTGTATCTACTTCTGCAAATTCTAAAAGCTTAGATATCAACTCCTCTTTTCTTGGTATTTCTTGAACTTTCCAGTATTTGGCATATATTATTCTGGCTGCAGTCACAGCGTGTATTAAAAACAATTTCGTCTGTCTGGAATAATCTTCTGGTAGTATATTTAATAAGAAGAGCTCTGGTTGAAGTCTAATTTGTATTTTCAGGATCTTTTGTAGTAGCTCGTGCACCATCTTCCAATAAGATTTGATTCTGTCACATAACCACAGTGAGAATTTCAACCCGGTCTCCATGGCCTAGTCTGATAGCCTGACCACTACAGCACACAGCCTATCCTCTGTCAGTTTCAACCAGCTTTAATGTAATACTTCTGGCGTCTTCATAGATGTGCATACGAAGTGAGACAACTGGTGCCGCTTACCTTGCATTAAACGATGAGCGGAGATATTATCCAGAAATACATTTCTGGGTTATCATTAAGCCTGATAAACAAGCAACCTTCCTCAAGCGAGTGAATCGCTGAGGATGGGAGAAGCCACGAGGCTTAGGGGAGAGCTGTTTCTCATCAATAAGTCTCCAATCCCTTGCTAAGAAGCTTTACTTGTGAAACCCTCTTGGGGTTTACTAAATGAATTTAAAGCAATACAGATACCTCCCAAATCCCGCGGTGGGATTCACAAGTAAGCCAAATAAGCTGGAAAAAATTCTGTTAGTAGCAGAAGGCACAGCTGAATTAATGAAATCTGGAAAAGGCTGTCTCTTTATCCCCCTTAGTTGGTTTTAGCCAATAATTGGTAAGGAATCTTTAGCATAGAAGGTGAGCTCCAAGAACAGCGGCCTGAGATTCTTCATAGTGTTGTTGACATCACGGAGTACTGCAGCCTTGAGTAACACAAGGCCTCTGCAGATGGCAGAGTGAGAAGGATCTGCATAGGGGAAGGGGCAGAGACAAATGGCCTGCTCTCCACCTACTTGTGATGGCTAGAACAAGAACATACAGCAGGGATATCAAACTCATTTGTTATGAGGGCCAGATCTGACATAAATACGACCTTGTCATCTTTGTGCTCGTTCTTTGAACATGTCATGTGATGATTGCACCTTTAAGAATGGTATATGAATCTTTCCAAGGCTTTTTTTTGTTAGCAGGAACTCCTTTGCATATTAAGCCACACACCCCTGATGTAGCCAGTCTTCCAAGGGCTTCTATTACAGGGTCTATTGTAAACTCTGGGAGGATTGGCTACATCAGAGCGGGGTGTGTGGTCTAATATGCAAAGGAGTTCTTACTACAAAAAAGCCCTGAATCTTACCAAGGTGTAAACAAGGTTTTTGGCATATTACAAGAACAATGGTTTGTTGGTCCAGTGGTTTGTTGGTCTTGAAGGTGCCACTGGACTCAAATTTTATTTTATTATTTCAGACCAACACGTATTAAGTCTGTCTCTGTCAGCTGGTGCACATATTCGACAACACCACGGCTTCCCGCATGAAAAACCGGTGGTATCACTTGATCTTTTGCTTGTGTGAAGAAGCTATCAAAGATTTGTTATCGTAGATCATTCCCTGTCATCACATCAGCTTATCAGCCGAACAAGGCAAGGCTGCCTCAGATGCGATAGGGACAATCGGTGACGGGGAATCCCTGATAATGCCATGGCGACAAAGAAGCAAACTCCGACATGAATCAAAATCAACAGAATCTCTTGTCATCGGCATGCACCAACCTGGCGCTTTATTGAGCAAAATGTACACAACACAGCCAGGTGATATGAAGTGCAATATAAAAACAAGTGATACATGAAACACACTGTGATGTGAGTTTTTTTTTTTTTTCATACTCACAGAGTGATTACGATGTTTTCTCTAGAGCTCCAGGGACTGAAAATAGAGCAGGTAGCTTACCTTATGAAACATTAACTTTCCAGTAGCACCCAGTCTACAGATTCACAAGCAGCATATAAATGTGATGATTCTTTGTTATCTTATCTTGAGTTTTGACATTCATCACTGGGCCGACCCTGAAGAGTGAGATTCTTTTTGCCCCATCACAAAATGTTTCCTTTATTACAGAAAATTGATATATACAACAAAAAAGAACAAAAAAGCAATTGGCAAAATTCTATCAAATCATTTCAGAGTTTAAATTACTCAGTAGATACACTACAGATAATACTTTGGGGGGAAAAGAAGATATATCTATATATAAGTCTACTATGTATAATTCTCAGAGATGTTTTTTTCGGATCGTAAAAGTAGACCCCTGTGTAAGCACCAGTTGTTTTCGACTCTGGGGTGACATTGCTTTCACAGTGTTTTCATGGCAGACTTTTTACGGGATGCTTTGCCATTGCCTTCCCCAGTCATCTACACTTTCCCCCCAGCAAGCTGGGGACTCATTTTACTGACCTCGGAAGGATGGAAGGCTGAGTCAACCTGGAGCCGGCTACCTGAACCAGCTTTCGCTGGGATCAAACTCAGGTCGTGAGCAGAGGGCTCTGATTGCAGTACTGCAGCTTTACCACTCTGTGCCATGGGGCTCTTATCATACAGAGATTTTAAAAGTAACCAAGAGTGATAGGAACAAATTAGAGGGGAGGACGTTATGTTCTGACGTGACATTTAGTACAGGGGCCCAGATAGAAATAAATTTATTGTAAATCCTCTCAGAATTGATGAAGTTATGGTCCACAAATGTTGAAACTTTATGCACAATAAATTAATCCAAAATTTTATCATATCAGACTTGTTTGGAGGGAGGTGAGGAAGATTTCCATGCAGATGCTTTGGTGAGACTTGCTGCAGTTATAAGTATGATGATCAATTCTTTACGCAAGGTGTTTTGGAGAGTGTCATCCCAGAGATTCAAGAGCATTAATTCAAGTGTCACTGGAAGTGATTGTGAGGTGATTGTGAAGATTTGTTGGATAACATCATGCCAGAATCGTTATATAAATGGGCAGTCCCACCAATGGTGCAAATATGTACCCACAGAGCCGCAATTTTTCCAACATAATGGACTTATATGACAGTTCATTTGATGAAGCCTCTTGGGAGAGAGATACCAGTGTGACATGATTTTAAAGAACTGTATTTGGATGCTGAAAACAGAGGTGGAATTAACAGGACAATTCCGTATCTTCAATCATGAGGAAAGAGGAATGTCCTTGCGAAGATCTTTGTTCCAGGCAATTTGAAAACTCAGTGGTTGGCTACTGTCTGATGCAATCAATATTTTGAGAGACAGTTTGGTGTCGTGATTAAGCACTCAGACTCTTATCTGGGAGAACCAGGTTTGATTCCCCACTCCTCCACTTGCAGCTGCTGGAATGGCCTTAGGTCAGCCATAGCTCTCTTAGTTATCCTTGAAAGGGCAGCTTCTGGGAGAGCTCTCTCAGCCCCACCCACCTCACAGGATGTCTGTTGTGGGGAGGGAAGGTAAAGGAGATTGTGACTGCTCTGAGACTCTGAGGTTCAGCGTATAGGTAAAGGTAGTCCCCTGTGCAAGCACCAGTCATTTTCGACACAGTGTTTTCATGGCAGACTTTTTACGGGATGCTTTGCCATTGCCTTCCCCAGTCATCTACACTTTCCCCCCAGCGAGCTGGGGACTCATTTTACCAATCTCAGAAGATGGAAGGTTGAGTCAACCTGGAGCTGGCTACCAGAACCAGCTTCCGCTGGAATTGAACTCAGGTTGTGAGCAAAGGGCTCTGACTGCAGTACTGCAGCTTTACCACTCTGCGCCATGGGGCTCTTTAAGAGTATAGGGAGGGACATAAATCCAATATCTTCTTCTATCTTCTTATTTAGCTTGAAGAGGAGTCTTTTCATAGATGAGGAAGGATAAAATCTGTTAAAAAGCAGAGAATTAGCCACAATGCCAATTCCTGATAAATGTTCAAATATATTTTAGTTGCAAATATCGAAATCATGATGTTATGTTACCTTCCCCAGTCATCTACACTTTATCAGCAGCAAGCTGGGTACTCATTTTACCGACCTCGGAAGGATGGAAGGCTGAGTCAACCTTGAGCCGGCTACCTGTACCAGCTTCCGCTTAGTTCAAGCTCAAATTATGAGCAGAGCTTGGGCTTCAGTACTGCAGCTTTACCCCTCTGCGCCATGGGGCTCCTCATGCTGGATGTACAGAGATGTAATATTGAATTGGTCACTAGTGCAGAGAATGGAAGTACTGAGCCGTGCAATTTGGAGGAAGGGAGACCCTGAGAATAAGAACATAAGAACATAAGAGAAGCCATGTTAGATCAGGCCAATGGCCCATCCAGTCCAACATTCTGTGTCACACAGCGGCCAAATATATATATATATATATATATACACACACACACACATACACACTGTGGCTAATAGCCACTGATGGACCTCTGCTGGGATGAATGGGATGAATGTGTGCCCTTAGCGCCAGCCAATGAAGATTGCCTTTAAAGTAAAGTGTTGCTGTCTCTGTTGACAGCCCCCGAGCTGGGCAAGCTGAATTGGATCTTCCCAAGATGCCTTAAGGGACTCCTTGAACTGCAGGATGCAGGCACACTGGCACTGCCTCCCTGCTGTGACAGTCACGGGGGAAAAAATAGCCCCATCTGGTAACAGTTGTATCGTAGGGGAGGGGTGGGTGGGAAAACCACAGAAATCCAGGCCCAAGGATCAGGCGGCATGCAATCAAATAGAGGACGGGCAAACAGGTAAGGCCCCCCAGCTCTGCCCACCTCCCAATGCATTTGGAAGGGAAGAAGGCAGGGCTGTTTTTTGTAGCAGGAACTCTTTTGCATATTAGGCCACACACCCTTGGTGTAGCCAATCCTTCAAGAGCTTACAGGGCTCTTCTTACAGCAATCCTTTTGGTCAGGGAGGCAGTTCATCCCATTCTCAGGGTCTTTCCCTTCCTCCGAATTGCACAGCTCAGTACTTCTGTACCTAGTAAACCCATGCCAGACTCAATATTTCCCCCTTATCTGTGACCTTTGGCGGGTATATGGGTATCCCTTACGAACAGAGATTGTGCAGGTGTGGTAGATAACCTTTCCTTAAGACACATCTTATTAGATTGCCCATTGCTGATTTCCACCACCACTGTTTGATCCAACCACTTTTCTCAACCCCTAATTTTGCAATTAATCAACGGAGCTCACAACACCAGGCGGCAAGGGAACCACACAGCGGCTGGCATCCATGAGACTTTCTGGGGTTTGACCCCTTCCTCATAGCACCCCAGCAGGTGGGCTGGGGGTGTGGGTTCACTGGATGGCAGATGAGTCACCTGTCTCAGGGTCTGTCCCAATGCTGTGCCAATGCTCCTGCAGTATAATCAATCAAAGCACAGTTGCTGTGTTCCTCCAAATCTATGTGTTCTGTTTCATTTAATCAATCAAAGCACAGTTGCTGTATTCCTCCAAATCTATGTGTTCTGTTTCATTTCCTCACCGGCGCCCTCTATGCCCCCGAGCGCACAATATGCCACTGTACATTGCGTGTCATAGCAGGAGTGCCATTCGGAAAGGATTTTTATTTTATTGATTGATTTTATTTCTATTTTATCAGATTTATATCCCGCACTCCCCTAACATCGGCTAATGGCGCCTTCCCCTAATGGGATCGGGGCGGCTAACAACAGTTAAAAACCACATCGAACATTAAAAACAATATACAATAAAATCAATCCACACATTTTAACTATAAAATCCAAGATGCACGTCGATGTTTCTGAATATCTGTATTTGTCCAGTGGGATTGCCAGTGCTGTGGGGGATTTGCTACTTCCCCTTAACCCTTGAAGGCAAGCTTGCTTGTATTCTTTATCGAACCAGGACTTGGAGACGTTTTTGAATCTACAATGTTGAACAGAAGCATCTTGGACCAGTAATGGTTTTATGAGTCGGAGGAGATGATCGAAGGGGATCAGAGGGTTCAAGACATGGGGAGTATCCAAAATTAGTTTTCTTTTGGAGCAAGCATCCTCCTTCTCCAAGACTCCCCTCCCCGTTTGTGCCAACTGGTCAGACCACTTGGCACGGCATCTCATTTGTTGAGCTGGAACCAGATGTGGGCCCATCGTAATACTGTGAAAAGTCGCAGGAGCTAAAGGAGCTAGAGTAAGTAATAATGGGAGGTAATCACTTTCTAATTCGAGTAGAACTTGTAAATGAAGAACCTTCGAAAGTAATATTGGGCTGGCAAGGAAATAATCGATGGTGCTGCATCTAGTGCCGGCTAGAAAAGCTTAAATAGTTCAGTCTTATAGGCCCGGCGGGACTGTAGCAAGTCCCGCAGGGCCCTGATGTTTTCGAGGAGGGCATTCCACAGAGAGGAGGCTATTGTCGAAAATGCTCTGACCCTAGTGGTGGACAATCAAACTTCTTTTCAGAAAAGAGACAAGGAAAGAGAGAGACAGAATAAAGCATTTTGGTAGAGGTGGTGTCTTTTTATTATGTGAAGGCCCTGTACTGAATTCACCAGAGCTCCCCAGAACTGAATTTGGAAACACCCTAATATGAATTACTTATGGAATTTATCAAGGATGGGGGCGACCATTGAAAACACATAGTAGCAAAGTGAAAAAGGCAGTGTTCGGGAGCGGGGGGGGGGGGTCACAAATTATTTCTGGCCAGAGTATCTGCAAGAATAGGTTTACATTTGCCTTTTGTCTTTTTGTGCAATAGGTATTATTATTATTATTATTATTATTATTGACGTCTGTGCCACTTTTTTGATGCCTCTAGAAAATTCACAAACTGAAAGCTTGACTTTAAAAAAAAAAAGACTCTGCTTTGATCTGGCTCTCTCTCTCGCCCTCCCTCTCTCTTTTTGCTCAAGGAAATCAAAGCTGTTTAAAATATTCATTATGCCTCCCAACGCTTCCTTTGAGGAAGGTTACCCAAAATCCCCAGGAGGCGGACTTCGTGTCAAGGAAAATTCGGTGGGTATTTGTCTTTCTTTGTTGTCGGCTGGTGTTTTTTCATCTGGCTTCTAATCATTTATCATTACGGAGGGAACCGCAGCTGAACTCCCAGGCAACGGGTGCGGCTGAAGAATGGCTCCAAGTCACGAGGGACCGCTGGGCCACCAAACCTGCAGATGCCAGCGTCTTCTCCAGCTGTGCGAGCGGACGGGCTTCCACGCTGCCAACTGCCGGCAGAGCATTGCTATGTCCTGCGTGAAAAACAAGCCTGAAGGGGCATAACATCAGAAGCAGCAGCTACACCAAAGTTTCTCAGAAGTCAAGATGGACAGACATAGAACAGTAACTCCCCCTGGACTTAAGAAAACAGCCACATTTTCTTGTGCTGCATGGTAGAGTGGTCCAGAGGTCACCGACCTTTCCATTAATGAGAGCTGGTTCAGAGTAAGAAAAAGTATCCTATTTCCTCCCTTCCTTCTTGTCGCCTTGCAGCTTGTCAAGCTTTCTTCTGCTCTGGAAACTGAATGTCACTTAGAAAGAGTACCACGGAGAACAACCTTATGAAAGAAGAGCTTTTGCCAAAAAAAGTCCAGGGCAACTCTTTTTGTGATGTTTCCTGGCTCTTTCACGGGATGCACGAGCAGCTCAAAAGCCGCTCAAACTACCAATGGAACACTACAATCAACACCAGAAATATACCTAGGATCACACCAAAGTGCGTACAAACATATATCTTAGCGACAAAGACGTAACAACATTTAAACATTCAGTGAGGGTGAAAGAGGAGAGGACAAAAGTAGGCTTGAAACTAAGATCATGGCATCTGGCCCCATCACACCTTGGCAAATAGAAGGGGAAGACATGGAAGTAGTGACAGACTTCACATTTCTGGGATCCCAGATCACTGCAGATGGTGACTGTAGCCATGAAATTAAAAGACGTTTGCTTCTTGGGAGGACAGCTGTGGTGAACCTGGTCAGTATAATGAAAAGTAAAGACATCACCTTGCCAGCAAAAGTCCCTATAGTCAAAGCGATGGTATTCCCAGTAGTAATGTATGGTTGTGAGAGCTGGACCATACGGAAGGCTGAGCGCAGAAGAATAGATGCTTTCAAGCTGTGGTGCTGGAGAAGAATCTTGAGAGTCCCTTGGACTACAAGAAGATCCAATCAGTCAGTCCTAAGGGAAATCAACCCTGGCTGTTCCCTGGAAGGTCAGATGCTGAAGCTGAAGCTCAAAGACTTTGGCCACCAAATGAGAAAGGAGCACTCACTGGAGAAGACCCTGATGCTGGGAAAGACAGAAGGCAAAAGAAGGGAACGGCAAAAGATGAGATTTTTTTTTTAGAACTCATTTGCATATTAGGCCACATCCCTTGACATCACCATTGCTTCACACAGAAACTCATTTGCTTATTAGGCCACACCCCCTTATATCACCATTGCTCCACACAGAAACTCATTTGCTTATTAGGCCACACCCCCTTATATCACCATTGCTCCACACAGGAACTCATTTGCATATTAGGCCACATCCCTGACATCAAATTATTTCACTCAGGACTTTATTTGTAGAAAAGGTACAGCAGGAATTCATTTGCATATAAGGTCACACCCCCTGATGCCAAGCCAGCTGGAACTGCATTCCTGTGTGTTTCTGCTAAAAAAAAAAAAGCCCTGATTGCAAAATAATGAATCTACAGAAACAAACACAAATAGGAGAGATCTGAAATCACTGAAAAAAGTGAAATAATGGACATTTTGGCTCGCCCGCGGAGCCTGATGGACCCGGAACGGTTCCAAACGGCTCTTCGGGATCCTTGGCCCCCTTGTGATTCCCTTGACGCCCTGGTTGATGCCTGGCAAGACCGGCTATCTGGGGCAATCAACGAGATCGCACCCCGACGTCCTCTGCGCCCTCGTTCAAGGCTGGCTCCTTGGTATACCCTGGAGCTACGCCGGTTGAAACAAGGACTCCGACGACTAGAGAGGCAGTGGCGGCGCACTCGTGGCGAAGCGGCGAGAACATCCTACAGAACGCTTATGAGGTCGTATGAGATGGCAGTCAAGGCCGCAAAGAAGAAGTACTTTGCGGCCAAGATTGCGTCTGCAAACTCGCGCCCGGCACAATTATTCAAAATAATTGGACACTTAACTACTCTGCCCCAAGGCAGACCAAACGTAAGAGAATTAGAAATAGGCTGTGAGGCTTTTGCGAAATTTTTTGCAGACAAAATCACGTCGCTCCGCCAGGACCTGCCCATCACCTTAGATACAGTACATGAGCCCGAGGCCCCTTGCCTGTCTTCTGATTTAACTCTGGATCATTTCGACCCGCTCAGCCTGGAGGAAGTTGACGGAATCCTCTCCTCTGCGCGCCCTACAACTTGCGATCTGGACCCATGCCCCTCCTGGCTAATTAAATCTTGCCTGAGGGAGCTTGAATGTCCTTTACGGGACATCATAAATAGATCCCTCTCAGAGGGGCGTTTTCCATCATCCCTGAAAGAGGCTTTGGTCCGACCCCTCCTGAAAAAAACTACAGCAGATCCGGCCGAATTGGCAAACTACCGACCGGTCTCTAATTTACCGTTTTTAGGTAAAATAATCGAGAGGGCAGTGGCGTCGCAGTTGCAGAGCTTTCTGGATGACGCTTCCATCCTAGACCCTTGCCAGTCCGGCTTTCGCCCGGGCTATGGGACGGAGACAGTACTGGTCGCCCTGGTAGACGATCTCCAACGGCATCTGGATCGAGGCGGTGTGGCGGTGCTGATGTTGTTAGACCTGTCGGCCGCGTTCGACACGGTCGACCATCGGCTACTGACCCGCCGCCTCGCCGATATAGGGGTGAGGGGGTCTGCCTTACAATGGCTCTCCTCCTTCCTCGAGGATCGGGGACAAAGGGTGGCAATTGGTGGCGAGCGGTCCCGGAGGCGCACACTGGACTGTGGAGTGCCTCAGGGGGCAGTTCTCTCACCAATATTATTCAATATCTACATGCGCCCTCTTGCCCAGATTGCCAGGAGATACGGACTTGGGTGCCATCAATATGCAGATGACACCCAACTCTATCTGCTAATGGACGGCCGGCCTGACTGCGTCCCTGAGAATCTAGACCGGGCCCTGCAGGATATGGCAATGTGGTTGAGGAGGAGCGGGCTGAAATTGAACCCAGCGAAGACAGAAGTCCTTTGTCTGGGTCGGGGCGCCCGGGAAGGGGAAACACCTCTTCCGGTCTTCGACGGGGCGCCGCTGAAAGCGGCGCACCGGGTTAGGAGTCTGGGAGTTTTACTGGAGCCTTCATTATCAATGGAGGCCCAGATTGCAGCCACTGCCAAGTCAGCCTTCTTCCACCTGAGGCGGGCAAGGCAGTTGGCTCCCTTCCTAGAGCGCCAAGATCTGGCAACGGTACTTCACGCAACGGTCACCTCGAGACTGGATTACTGTAATGCCCTCTACATGGGGCTGCCTCTGTACCGAACCCGGAAGCTGCAGCTGGTGCAGAACGCAGCGGCCAGGCTACTGTTGGGGCTCCCTAAATGGGAGCACATACAGCCTGGGCTGCGCGAGCTGCACTGGCTGCCAGTTATATACCGGGTTCGTTACAAAGTGCTGGTCATTACCTTTAAAGCCCTATATGGTCGAGGACCTGTCTACCTCAGGGACCGTCTCTCCCTATATGAACCCCAGAGAGCACTGAGGTCAGCTGGAAAAAACTTGCTGACTATCCCCGGACCAAGAGAGGTGAAGTTGCAATGCACCCGCAATCGGGCCTTCTCCTCTGTGGCCCCGAGCTTATGGAACCAACTTCCAGAGGAAATGCGGGCCCTGCGGGATCTTGAACAATTCCGCAGGGCCTGCAAGACTTTCCTCTTCCGACTGGCTTTCGATGATGTAGAAAATTAAGTACTAATGATACCGCCATCATAATAAAGAACAAATAGCAATAGCATTAGCACTTTTATAACTGTAATTAATTTTAAATCTATTAGAATTTTAATGTTGAATGTAACCTTGTTTTTATACAATGGAATGTTACTGTTACTGTTAGCCGCCCTGAGCCTGCCCCGGCGGGGAGGGCGGGATATAAATAAAATTATCTAATCTAATCTAATCTAATCTTGTTCGTCCTAACTCCAGATCAAACAATCCTGTATGAGAATCCCACTCCCCCCCCCCCGAAGTGGAGCTTGGCTGTTTTCCTATGGCCCTGTTCTTCCTTAGCCATTACCATTGTGAACATTCAGTATACATGCTAGACTCGCATTGCTAGATTGTCTCTGAAATGTTAGGTGCAGGGAATTATTTTTAGAGTCATCTTCTCATTCAAGGACAGTGATTGCTCTGGCACTCTTCCTTTCCCCGAGAGCCAATTTGGCGTAGTGGTTAAGTGTGTGAACTCTTCTCTGGGAGAACCAAATCTGATTCCCCATGCAACTGCTGGAGTGACCTTGGATCAGCCATAACTCTCTCAAAGCAGTTCTCTCGAGAGCAGATCCTTGAAAGAGGTCTCTCAGCCCCATCTACCTGACAGGGTGTCTGTCGTGTGTGTGTGTGGGGGGGGGAGGTAAAGGAGATTATAAACTGCTCTGAGACTCCACCTCCTCCTCCTCCTTTCCTGCTGCCATTGGAACTGTGTTCGTGTTATTCCATGTACAATTATAGCTCAGCTTTTACAACCGCTATCTGGGACGCAGAGATTTGCATTTGAGATGTGCGGGAGATGTGATGGAAATATCTGCTGGGCACTGCATTATTCCCTATGATGGGTGGCCAACGGTAGCTCTCCAAATTTTGCCTACGACTCCCATCGGCCCCAGCCATTGGCCATGCTGGCTGGGGCTGATGGGATTTGTAGGCAAAAAAAACATCTGGAGATCTACCGTTGGCCACCCCTGTGAAGATCGATTCTCATAGGGTATACTGGAGAATTGATCTGCGGGTATCTGAGGCTCTTGGGAGGCTGTTTTTTTGAGATAGAGACACCAAATATTCAGCATAGCATCCAGTGCCTCTCCCCAAAATACCTAACAAGTTTTAAAAAGATTGGACTGGGGGGTCCAATTCTATGAGCCCCAAAAGAAGGTGCCCCTATCCTTCATTATTTCCAAAGGAATGAAGGCATTTAAAAGCTTTGCAGTTCCTTTAAATGTGATGGCCAGAATACCCTGTGGAAGTCAATTATGCTTGTCACAACCTTGCTTCTGGATCCATCCCCAATGTCTCCTGGATCCACCCCCAAAGTCTCCGGGATCCACCCCCAAAGTCCCCAGATATTTCTTGAATTGGACCTGGCAACCCTGGTATTCATAGAAGCAGTGGGCCGGCATTTTGAGTCAACTCGGCAGCATGCATGCAACACAAAGGGCACCGTTGCTGCATTAGAAATCCTGACAGGCTTCCGAACACGAGTTCCCACATAAGGGCCGCTTCTCTTTACACTCTTGGAAGGCGAGAGCAGTGGAAAGACACCAGTGGGTCTTCGACAGAGCTAAAATTATCTTCCAGCACGACATGCCTAAGATCATGGGACTAATGACACTTCCCCAGACAAGCAATTATCTACACAGAACACAACGCAGGCGATCGGGATGACGGCGATGCGGCGGCCGCAGCATCCTTGCACGGACGCGTCTTTAATTAGACGCTCTGCCCGGTGGTCACACTGCGCTACCCGTTCAGCACAGCTCGAAGGAAAGGAGATCTGTTGGTTAAAAAGCACCAGTGTTTCCATTTTCTCTCCCCCCCCCAACATCTTCACAAAACTACAACCTGTATTTTAGTGCTTCTTTCCATCCCCTTTTGATTTCGGACAGTCAGATAATGTAAAGGGATTAAAGAGAATCAGGGCTCTCCAGGGTTGTTGTTTTTTATAGCAGGAACTCCTGTGCATATTAGGCCATGCCCCCTGTTGTAGCCAATCCTCCAAGAGTTTACAGCACAGGGCCTGCTATAAGCAACAGGGGGAATGGCTACCTCAGGGGACTAATATAAGAACATAAGACAAGCTATGCTGGATCAGGCCAATGGCCCATCCAGTCCAACACTCTGTGTCACATAAGAACGTAAGAGAAGCCATGTTGGATCAGGCCAATGGCCCATCCAGTCCAACACTCTGTGTCACATAAGAACATAAGAGAAGCCATGTTGGATCAGGCCAATGGCCCCTCCAGTCCAACACTCTGTGTCACATATGAACATAAGAGAAGCCATGTTGGATCAGGCCAGTGGCCCATCCAGTCCAACACTCTGTGTCACATAAGAACATAAGAGAAGCCATGTTGGATCAGGCCAATGGCCCATCCAGTCCAACACTCTGTGTCACATATGAACATAAGAGAAGCCATGTTGGATCAGGCCATTGGCCCATCCAGTCCAACACTCTGTGTCACACAGGGGGCAATATATATATCACACACACACACACACACATATATACACACACTGTGGCTAATAGCCACTGATGGACCTCTGCTCCATATTTTTATCTAACCCCCTCTTGAAGTTGTCTATGCTTGTAGCCTCCACCACCTCCTGTGGCAGTGAATTCCACATGTTAATCACCCTTTGGGTGAAAAAATATGCAAAGGAGTTCCTGCTACAAAAAAACAAAGCCCCGGTTCTATCCATCATAAATTCATCTGCCTCACCACCCAAGTTAATATATTTGAGCTAGGAGAAGAGGGGCCAGCTGTTCACGGCAAAGTGTTCCTTCTTCACAGCTGCACTCATCTCTTCACATCTCCCCAGAAGGCCTAATACATTTTAATAAGGCTATGAAATGTCATATTTTCTACTCTCTCTCTCTCCCTCTTCTGTCCCTCCCTATCTGTTTTTGTTGTCTGCATATTTTTGGGTCAATCTTGGAGCCCCTCCCCCTTTTCATAGAATCATAGAGTTGGAAGGGACCTCTAGGGTCATCTAGTCCAACCCCCTGCACAATGCAGGAAACTCACAAACACCTCCCCCAAATTCACAGGATCTTCATTGCTGTCAGATGGCCATCTAGCCTCTGTTTAAAAACCTCCAAGGAAGGAGAGCCCACCACCTCCCGAGGAAGCCTGTTCCACTGAGGAATCATTCTAACAGTCAGGAAGTTCCTCCTAATGTTGAGCTGGAAACTCTTTTGATTTAATTTCAACCTATTGGTTCTGGTTCTACCTTCTGGGGCCATAGAAAACAATTCCACACCATCCTCTATACGACAGCCCTTCAAGTACTTGAAGATGGTGATCATATCACCTCTCAGCTGCCTCCTCTCCAGGCTAAACATCCCCAGCCCTTTCCTCTTAGGGCTTGGTCTCCACACCCCTCACCATCTTTGTCGCTCTCCTCTGGACCCGTTCCAGCTTGTCTATATCCTTCTTAAAATGTGGTGCCCAAAACTGAACACAATACTCCAGATGAGGTCTTACCAGAGCAGAGTAAAGCAATACCATCACATCACATGATCTGGACACTATACTTCTGTTGATACTGCCCAAAATTGCATTTGCCTTTTTAGCCACCGCATCACACTGTTGACTCATGTTCAGCGTATGATCCACTAAGACCCCTAGATCTTTTTCGCACATATTACTGCTAAGACAAGTCTCCCCCATCCTATAACCATGCATTGGATTTTTCCTACCTAAATGCAGAACTTTACATTTATCTCTGTCAAAATTCATTTTATAGGTTTTAGCCCAGTTTTCCAGCCTGTCAAGGTCATCCTGTATCCTGTTTCTGTCTTCTTCTGTGTTTGCAACCCCTCCCAATTTAGTATCATCTGCAGATTTAATAAGCATTCCCTCTATTCCTTCATCCAAATCATTGATAAAGATGTTGAACAAAGCAGGTCCCAGTACAGATCCCTGAAGCACTCCACTTGTCACTCCTCTCCAAGACGATGAGGAGCCTTTCACAAGCACTCTTTGGGTGCGATCTGTCAACCAGTTACAGATCCACCTAATGGTAACAGGATCCAAACCACATTTTACCAACTTATCAACAAGGATAGTATGTGAAACCTTATCAAAAGCCTTACTGAAATCAAGATAAACGATGTCTACAGCATCCCCCCCGATCCAGCAAGGTAGTCACTTTCTCAAAAAAAGAGATCAGGTTAGTCTGACGTGACTTGTTCTTGAGAAAACCATGCTGGCTCTTAGTAATCACATCCATTATTTCTAAATGTTCCAGGACCGATTGTTTGATTATTTGTTCTAAAACTTTTCCAGGTATGGACATCAAGCAGACGGGTCGGTAGTTACCCGGATCCTCTTTTTTTCCCTTCTTGAAGATGGGGACAATATTCACCCGCCTCCAGTCTTCCAGCACTTCTCCTGTTCTCCAAGAATTTTCAAAAATAATAGCCAGAGGCTCAGAAATTACATCCGCAAGCTCTTTTAGAACCCTTGGATGCAATTCATCTGGCCCTGAGGACTTAGTTTCATTTAAAGAAACTAGGTGTTTATATACTACCCCTATGCTGATCCTAGGTTGGAACTTCACACCTTCCTTATATATTCTGTTTTTGCCATGTTGAGCACCGTTCCCCTCAGAAGAGAAGACTGACAAAAAGTAGGAATTAAGCAGTTCCGCCCTCTCTTCATTACATTCATTACGGACACTGTCTCACAATCCCACCCTTATCTTTCAAAAACAAGAGGGCCACCGATCTCCATGTTTCTGCGATAGTAAATAAATGCATTCTCTCCCTCGATCCTGCCTTAAGAACACAAGCTAATAACTGACATATCTGCATGGCCAGATTATGACTGGCTTCTTTAATCCCATTGCCCTAAGAAGGATGCTGCAAAGCGTACAAATGGATTTTTTTTCATATTCACTCCTTTGGCCAGCCATTTCCTCCTGGTCCCTGTTCACCCCTCATTTAGTTTGGTGTAGTGGTGAAGTGCACGGACTCTTATCTGGGAGAACTGGGTTTGATTTCCCCACTCCTCCACTTGTAGCTGCTGAAATGGCCTTGGGTCAGCCATGGCTCTTGTAGGAATTGTCCTTGAAAGGGCAGCTTCTGGGAGAGCTCTTTCAGACCCACCTACCTCACAGGGTGTCTGTTGTGGGGGGAGAAGATATAAGAGATTGTAAGTCACTCTAAGTCTCTGAGATTCGGAGTATAGGGCGGGATATAAATTCAACATAGCCAGTTTGGTGTAGTGGTTAAGTGTGCGGACTCTTATCTGGGAGAACCAGGCTTGATTCCCCACTACTCCACTCGCACCTGCTGGAATGGGCTTGGGTCAGCCATAGCTCTGGCAGAGGTTGTCCTTGAAAGGGTAGCTTCTGGGAGAGCTCTTTCTGCCCCACCCACCTCGCAGAGTGTCTGTTGTGAGGAAGGAAGGTAAAGGAGATTGTGAGCCGCTCTGAGACTCTGAGATTCGGAGTGGAGGGCAGGATATAAATTCAATATCATCATAATCAATATCAGCATCATCGTTCAGTTCCTCGCTAGATTCAGTGACATGTTCTTGCAAGTCCCCCCCCCCCCCCGGGAGAGACTGGGCTGCTTATTCACAGGATAGTATCCCAACGGGACCTTCTCTTTCCTCCCAAATGTAGCTTCAATTTACTTATTTATTTTTCGTATTTATACCCCGCCCTCCTCGCGGAAGCAGGCTCAGGGTGGCTAACAGCATTGTCATATCAACAATAAACATTAAAAAACAATCACAATAATATCAATTAAAATTAAACAGTTTACCATTTAAAAATTATTAATACAATTTTATTTGGTGCTAAATTCCATGCCATACATTCAGTGGAGGGCGTCTATGTACTCTGGTTAAAGGCCATTCAGAATAATGTTGTTTTGCAGGCCTTGCAGAATTGGGCAAGGTCCCGCAAGGTTCTAGCATCATCTGGGAGTTGGTTCCACCTGTGGGGGGCTGCAATAGAGAAGGCTCTTTCTCTAGTAGCCTTCAATCTCACCTCCCTCGGCCCGGGGATCACTAATAGGTTTTGTGACTCTCTGGGGAATATATGGGGATAGACAGTCCCTAAGGAAGGAAGGTCCTCGGCCATATAGGGCTTTAAAGGTAATAACCAGCACCTTGTAGCGAATCCGGAATAATATTGGCAGCCAGTGCAGTCTCCGCAGCCCCGGCTGTATATGGTCCCAAATAGGGAGACCCAATTAGAGCCTGGCTGCTGCATTCTACACCAGTTGCAGCTTCCAGATTTGGGACATGGGTAGCCCCATGTAGAGGGCATTACAGTAGTCTAGTCTTGAGATGACCCTTGCATGAATCACTTCAAGGTCACAGCTGGTGAACAGGGACTTCAAATGACCCAGGTGCAAGCCACTGCCCCTCCCTTTCCGGTAAGTTTTTTCGCCACTGCCAACGGAGCAGGGGAAGGGGGGGGGAGTCAGCACTCAGCTCAGACTCAGCCGGCAGCACTAGTTCTGGGTCTCAGTTTGTCCATTGCTTCCTCCAGCAAACTAGGCAAGAAAACCCGAAGGCTCACGACCATAGATTACTGACAAACAACAGTTGTACAAAACGATAAATATAATGCTCAGAGTATTCAGATACTACATTCAAATTGTGCAAATGAACAATCATAAACAACTTAATCTGTTTTTTTTTTCCTTTCCTTCACATTAAGTTGTTTATGATTGCTTATTTGCACAATTTGAATGCAGTATCTGAATACTCCAAACATATTTATAATGTTGTACAACTGTTGTTTGCCAGTAATTTATAATAATGAGCCTTGGGGTTTTCTTTTTTATCCTCCAGCGATCTGGCAATGCTCCAGGTTGAAGCAATTGATAAAATGACACCAATAAGCATTGCCTCCGAAAGGACTGAACCAAATGGACCCATAGGTGCTGGCAGAGTTGATGGGGATTTGTTGCTGTTGATCAGTCACACAGTCGAGTCTGATTCTTTGCGACCCCATGGACAAAGTCATGCCAAGCCCTCCTGTCTTCCACCATCCTCCGAAGTCTGCTCAAATTCGTGTTTGTTACATCAGTTACGCTATCCAGCCATCTCCTCTTTTGCCGTCCCCTTCTTCTTTCCCAGCATCAGGATCTTCTCCAGGGAGTGCTCTCTTCTCATTTGGTGGCCGAAGTATTTGAGCTTCAGCTTCAGCATCTGACCTTCCACGGAACAGTCTGGGTTGATTTCCCTTAGGACTGACTGATTGGATCTTCTTGCAGTCCAAGGGACTCTCAAGATTCTTCTCCAGCACCACAGCTCGAAAGAATTTCAAAATCTCAAAATCATAGAGGCATCAGTAATCGGGCTGAAACCTCTGGATTGTTTTTTAATTACCCCTGATGATGGGTCTTTCCCAAGTGTCACATTCTAGCTCAGAAATCCTCTGAGGAGGCCCCAGGAGGATCAGAAGATAATTAAGGAAGGGCTCATGCAGCAATCTATGACTGTTACCAAGGGTGGAATTCTAGCAGGAGCTCCTTTGCATATTAGGCCACACACCCCTGATGTAGCCAGTCCTCCAAGAGCTTACACAAAAGAGCCTTGTAAACTCTTGGAGGATTGGCTACATCAGGGGTGTGTGGCCTAATATGCAAAGGAGCACCTGCTAGAATTCCACCCCTGATCGTTACACTTCGTTGAGAGCAGATTCTGGAGGGGGTGTTTGAAACAGACTGCCCAGAAGAAGGGGCAACCTCGTGGCATCTCTTCCCCACATCTTATGATTTTTCCACATTCTCATTTTCCTCACTGGTATGTTCCTGTTGCTTCAGGGGTCCCCCCCCCCTTTTGACTGATTTGGTACTACATTTCTTTATGTTCGGCATAAAAAAACTCCTGCCGTTTTATTCTGAAGGGAGAGATGCTGGGCATAAAGGACTGTAATATTGAATTGACCACTAGAGGGTGCATAACATGCACAGAACAGACTGCCCCCCAAGCGACGGGAACACACAGGAAAGGAAAATGAGAAAGCAGAAAAGCCCTTTGTTCAAATAGAGGGGAGTGATTGTTATAGAGACATAGCGTGCTTTCACGCATGCTATATAATGCAGTTGCAATCCTCCTCAGTGACAGATTGCACGTGGATTTTGGCACATCGCACAATAAAATCCAGCTGTAAAGTGCACTGAAAGTGAATCGAGAGTGCATTATTTAGTGCATGTGAAAGTGCCCATAGTAGGACATACAGGATGGTAGTTTATAGAGGATCCCAGCTGGCTGCGGGGAAAGTGATGCAGGTTGTAGGAGTTGGAGAGCATTCAGGGATGCTAACAGAATACTGTATTTGTTTGGCAATTAACTATGACATTCGCTTTTGTGTATCTCTCCTACGACTGAACTCCTAGCTTATCAACAGACAAATCAAGATATTTCTTCCTTAACGCAGCAGATTCCACAAGCCTTATATAAATTTGACTTGCAAATAGCTGGTTGCCTGTAGCGTGCAAAAATTGCCTCTAGGCAAGCATATTAAAAAAAAATTGTAAAAAAAATGGGATTAAATGACTTCCTTTTCCTTTTTTTTTTTTTAGACTAATCAGGCACTAACGAATGCATTGGTAAGCACGGGCAGGTCAGATCCATTTATTTATTTATGCATGCACTGTCCTCTGTAACGGGGACCCAAAGTGACTTACCGTGTTCTGTTCTCCCCATTTGATCCTCACAACAGCTCTGTGAAATAGGTGCGACTGAGTGAGCGTGACTGGCCCTCGGCAGCCCACCCAGCTTTCAAAATACAAATGAGCCCCAAAAATATTGTGCAAATCACGCTATTAAATAACTTGTACAATTTATATTATATTGTGTAGAAACACGCAAAACAGGGGCTTCTGTTTGATTACTAGCTTGCTTAGGCAAGGGGCTGCTGCGACCTTAAGGTCATTAGAGTGAATATTTCGGAATCCTGGAAGACTCTGCCGAACAGTCCCTGAGGGGAGTTGCCTATGAAGCGCTGGACTTTTAACCGTCTATGATTGGCTTGGTGTCAAGTTGGCTTATGAGGAAGCTGCAGGAGCAGCGGAACGCAATTAAAAAACGGTGGTTGCGTGAAGGCAAGCATTATTCCTTCGGAAGCCGACAAGCAACGGAGGGACTCCTTTGGAACTGTATTTCTGAGTCGTCGGACTCTCTTTGTGAAAATAAGAGACTTTGTGGGGTCCTCCTTGAAATTACACATTTGAGACTTTGTGTTGCTAAAACGTTTTGTATATATGGAAATTTTTTGTACGTTTCTACACAATATAATATAAATTGCACAAGGTGTTTAATAGTGTGATTTGCACAACATTTTTCTTTTGGTTCATTTGTATTTTGTATATTGTGCTGCCGTTGTCCTTTGCACCCAGCTTTCAAGGC
This sequence comes from Heteronotia binoei, assembly GCF_032191835.1. Classification (NCBI taxonomy): domain Eukaryota; kingdom Metazoa; phylum Chordata; class Lepidosauria; order Squamata; family Gekkonidae; genus Heteronotia; species Heteronotia binoei. The sequence goes on from NC_083229.1 coordinate 122,852,859, forward strand.
GAGAGGAGGAATTTGAACCTGGGCCTCCCAGACCCTGACTGACACTCCAACCATCCTAGCTGTGGCTGTCTTTGCCTGGAACAGGACTGCAGACGTATCCGCAAGTCTGATGTAATGTTTGTATCATGGGTAGTCACAGTGCCGGCCCGAGGGCGCATAGCACCCTAGGCAGGCTTTCCGCCTGCTGCCCCCCTCGGCCCCCCTTCCGGCCCTGCCTCGGCCTGGTGCGGCTCAGTGAGCTGTGATTGGGGGGGACAGAGCATGGCTGCATGGAGGGAGGGAGGGAGGGAAGGTGGGCGGTGGCAGGGAGGCCACGGTGACAGGGAGAGGCGGGCAGGGAAATTAGGCAGTTGTCGTGGACACTGGGAAGGGGGGAGCCCAATGTGGTGCCCCCTCCTCCCAGCGCCCTAGGCAGCCGCCTAGTTTGCTTAGTGAGCGAGCCAGCCCTGGGTAGTCATAAGCATTAAAATACATGGTATAAAATGAACAATCTGATCAGATCTTGGAAGCTAAGCGCAGTCAGCCCTGGGGAGTATTTGGAAGGGCAACCTCCAAGGAATAGCAGGGTTGGGTGACACAGAGGCAGGGGATGGCGAACCACCTCTGGAATGTCTCTTGCCTTAAAAAAAGCAACTCTAGATCACCACCTAGTGGTGCATAACGCTAAAAGACAGCGGTGTCGAACATGGAGTTTGAGGGCCGAATCAGGCCCCCAAAGGACTCCTATCAGGCCCTCTTGCAACTGGCTGACATCTGCTTCCTTGCTCCATATATCTTCCTTTCTTCTGCATAACAGCTTGCTTTGCAAGGCTTGCTCAATTGCACAGGAGCTAACGAGCAAAACCTCTATTTTCTCCATTGGCTGAGGCTCATCCCTTGGGAAGGAAGGGGGGGGAATAGTTTGCTTTGCCAGACTCTCAGTTGCACAGCAGAGCTACTGAGCCAAGTCTTTTTTCCTTCTATTGGCTGAGACTCCTCTCCTCCCCCCCCCCCCAGTCTCCTGGAGAAGGAAAGAAAGAGCCACAGCTTCCTTTGCCTAGTTCCTGGATCCCATGGGAGAAATACAAAGAAAGCATCTTTAAGACCAATGAGTGCTAACGTTTTAAGCATGTTTTAAGTTTTTTAAAAAAGATATATTTGTTGTTTGTCTGTGTTCTTTATGAAATTTATCTCTCTGCTACCTAATCTTAAATAGGTACACACATGGTCTGACCCCTAATGGCTCGGCCCAACCCGACATAGTCTAGCCCAACAAGGTCTCATTTATGTCAGATCCAGCCCTTATAAAAAATGAGTTTGAAACTCCTGAGCTAGAACTTTTGGCTGCCAGACAATGTTAGGATTTTCTGCCTATTCTATACACAATGCCATCTAATAATTTAAATTTAAATTTAATTTATCTATACAAAAGGTTAAGAGTAATCATGACCCAGCCAAAAGCAAAAGAGAAATACATTGGAATACTGTGGATGTATGGCTGTACTCACTGAGAGTGGGTTTAGTATATGTAGTCCCCAGGAATGAACAGGGATATTGGTTTTTTTTTATCTCATTACATATGCTAAACCCACTCTCACTGAGTATAGCTATACATCCACAGTATTCCATTGTATTTCTCTTTTATAATAGTGTATCAGAATAATGTTTTATATTGACATACTCAAATAAGGGATATTGGCTATTTATCTCATTACATATACTTAACCCATTTTCATTTTATGTATTCTTGTACTCTTTCTAATGGAAGACTAGAATGATGTTTATAATGTATAGATTGATGTTGATAAGTAAATTAGGTGGACTACAACTAGGAAATGCACGTCCTTTTGTGATTCACCTAGATTTACAGAAACACCAATTGGCAGAGGACTTTATTACCTTTTATGGCTATCCAGACCAAATGGCCAAGCCACACTGGTCTACCAAGTGATCAGTCTGCATACTTAGTCAACAAATTGCTTGTACTTCAGCCCACAATACCTGATCCCCTCGTCTGATGAAGTGTGCTTAGAGAACAAACAAAAGCTTACGTTCTGAATAAAACTTGGTTGGTCTTAAAGGTGCCACTTGACTCCTGCTTTGTTCAACTACTTCAGACCAACACGGCTGCCCTCTTGGATCTATAAAGGGAAGAATTCATTCATTCAGTGGCCGAGGGCAGATACAACAAGATCCTCCAAGCTGAAAGATTCTGTCCCTGTAATGCTGCGGTGATTGAGACAACGCAGTTTACTACATTGTTCGCTATATAACGAAATTCGCTTAGATTGTATCTCATTGATATCAGGGAAAGGCTCTGAAATCTCTGATGTGGAAATTGTTAATACGCTTCTCTCTGACGTGAACGTGGAGACAGTGAACAAAATGGCGAAGTTTTGTGCTCGAGCGATAAAAATTGTGCTCCATATACATTTCTCAAGTAAATATGGGGTCCTGATTTGCCAATCTGTTTTTACTGGAGTTGTAAATTTGTGTTTTTTTAACTGTAGGAATGCTTTCTTTTTGGGTCCAATTGTTGCAGTACCTTTTTGTGCATACCAGCCATGGGCCTTTAATAAGTTGGAACTGGAATCATTCATCCTTATCAATTGGGGGAGGGGGAATGGAGCAGAAAAACCCCCTTTTTGTTCATTTTCAAAGCAAAATAAATGGTAATAATGAGTTGGATCCAAACCACATTTTCCCATGAAACTTTCCTCCCTCCTCCTTCCCTCCTCAGCCCAGTGACCTCCAGGAAATGCTGCTCCTAAGGGAGTGGGGACCCTCAGGAATGCCACAAGAGGGGTATGCAGTAGGAAGGAGGAATCAAAAAAGACTGAAGAAGACTGCAGATTTATACCCCACCCTTCTCTCTGAATCAGAATCTCAGAGGGGCTTACAATCTCCTATATCTTCTCCTCCCACAACAGACACCCTATGAGGTGGGTGGGGCTGAGAGGGCTCTCACAGCAGCTGCCCTTTTAAGGACAACCTCTGACAGAGCTATGGCTGACCCAAGGCCATTCCAGCAGGTGAAAGTGGAGGAAAGGGGAATCAAACCCTGTTATCCCAGATAAATGTTTGCACACTTAACCACTACACCAAACTGACTCTCAGGGGAATCAGTCTGGATTGAACCCAGTGAACGAACAGATGTCATTCATTTTACCATGATCACCCCTTTTGTTTTCAATCGCCTGTTGGATTTGAACCATCTCTTTCATCTGTTTGGGGAGATGACTACAGTCTCTGAAAATGCCACCCAAATTGGATGGGAAATACAGATCTGGAAAAGGTATCCACCTGAAATGTTGGAGAAAGGTTTCTTGGCTTGGGGTCAGCTTTCCTCCCAATGAAATGGAAAAAAACAAAAAGGTCACAGCCTTCGGTGTGTTTGTCATTGAAATGAGTTTTCCACTGAAACCAATGAACGTTAAGTTACAAAAACACTGAGTGGTGGAACTCAAGGGAGGAAAAAAAATGTTTTAGGAAGGATAATTACGAGGATTGTCTATGAAGTGTGCTTCTAGCACACAAAAGTTTACATTCTGAATAAAACTCCGTTGATCTCGAAGGTCATAAAGGTACCACAAGACTCCTGCTTTGTTCTGCTGCTTCATACCAACACAGCTGCCCACCTGGCTCTATCTATGTGAGGATTGTAAAGCCTTGTCTATGATATAAGAAACAGACTCTCTTCCAAAAAAAAAAGAGTTGGTATCAGTGTTCCCTCTGAGCTGAGTTAGTGTGAGCTAACTCACAGTTTTTTAGCCTCCAGCTCACACATTTTTGTCTTAGCTCAGGAAAAAATGGCCCCAGAGCAAACTAATTCATGCAGCCGCTCACAACTTTAATGCTAGTCGCTCACAAAGCAGAACTTTGGCCCACAAGACTCCACATCTTAGAGGGAGTATTGGTTGGTATGGGTAGGGTTAAGCTCTCACTGAGCTGATAGTCCCAGTTTCAGATCTAGAAGACTGCTAATCATTCCAGTTCAACTTGGAAATGTGAAGGGCATTTCAGTGCTTAAAGCAATCAGAGCATCTCCTTGTTTCAGCCATTAAAAATTAAGCTCAGAAAGCTGTCCAAGGAAACAATGCCAAAGAAATTCAGCGTATCTTGCCCTACAAAATATTATAGGATTATGACCAAATACATTCTTTTGCCCTCCAAATAATGTTGTTAATGAGTTCTTTCTTTCTTTCTTTCTTTCTTTCTTTCTTTCTTTCTTTCTTTCTTTCTTTCTTTCTTTCTTTCTTTCTTTCTTTCTTTCTTTCTTTCTTTCTTTCTTTCTTTCTTGATATGAAGATGAGTGTAAAAGATATTTGGACTGGATGGGGAAGTACTAGAGGGAGTTTGGCACAAAGGCAACCTTTCATTTTCATGTAGTGTAGTGAGAGCCAGTTTGGTGCAGTGGTTAAGTGTGCGGACTCTTATCTGGGAGAACCAGGTTTGATTCTCCACTCCTCCACATACACCTGCTGATGTGACCTTGGGTCAACCACACGTTTTCTTAAGGCTGTTCTGCTCAAGAGCATTTCTGGGACAGCTCTCTCAGTCCCACCTACCTCACAGGGTGTCTGTTGTGGGGAGGGGGAAGAGAAAGGAAATTGTAAGCCACTCTGAGATTCCTTCGGCTAGTGAAAATTCAGAAGTTGAATTATTACAGCAGTTCAATATCTCATGATGTATGTATTCCATTGTGCACAGAGTGAAGCCAGTTGCCTGCCTTGACTGTCAAATGCCTCTGTGACATTGTCATGTAACCAGGGGTGGAATTCTAGCAGGTACTCCTTTGCATATTAGGCCACACACCCCTCTAATGTAGCCAATCCACCAAGAGATTACAAAAAAAGAGCCCTGTAAGCTCCTGGAGGATTGGCTACATCACGGGTGTGTGGCCTAATATGAAAGGAACTTCTGCCTGAATTCCACCCCTGCATGTGACCAAATATGATTGGCTCTCTGACGATATGACATCATTGCATTACACTGCTGTCACCTCTGGATTCACTTTTGATTGGTCTTTGCTGGGTACTCATTTTACCAACCTCGGAAGGATGGAAGGCTGAGTCAACCCTAGGCTGGCTACCTGAATCCAGCTTCCACTGGAATCGAACTCAGGTCGTGAGCAGAGAGTTCAGACCACAGTACTGCTGCTTTACCACTCTGCGCCACGGGGCCGCTTGCAAGAGTGAGGAGCTAGTTAATATAGCTCTCCCTTTCAGGACACTAAAATTATTACATTCATTTTAATTTTGCCCATGGAATTGGGACACATAATTCTTGATGCAGAATCTTGATGTTGTGGTGATTATTCACACTTCTTTATACTTGACATTGTACCACTGCTCATTAACACACGGGCCTGATCATTTGATGCATTCGTTGATGTTCATTGATATCCTTGTTATCAACACATCACTTCTACATTTTGACTTCAGCAGGAGCCAGTTTGGTGTAGTGGTTAAGTGTGCGGACTCTTATCTGGGAGAACCGGGTTCGATTCCCCACTCCTTCACTTGCAGCTGCTGGAATGGCTTTGGGTCAGCCAGAGCTCTCACAGGAGTTGTCCTTGAAAGGGCTCTCTCAACCCCACCCACCTCACAGAGTGTCTGTTGTGGGGGAAGAAGATAAAGGCGATTGTAAGCCGCTCTGAGACTCTGATTCAGAGAGAAGGGTGGGGTATAAATATATGGCCTTCTTCTTCTTCTTCCCGGCACTTTTTTCTGTTCCTCAACCTCACATTACCTGTAAATTTCCTGACTGACAGGGACTCTCCCAGGAAAGAACTCCTGTGCAGATTTGAATATCAAAGTGCAGATTTGAAGCACGATGAACATGCATCCCACAGCATGAAAAAAGATGGAAGGGGATTTAGCTGGTTTTCCACTGAGACAGCTTGTGGAAAAGGAAAAGACACCCTTTGGTTGATAATGCATTTCGAATACAGGAAATTCTATCTCCTCAGAAAATGAAGGGGGATGTAAGATGCATCTCAACATCCATATTGTTATTACATAACTTTTACGTTCCCTCTGCTATGATAAAGATGAAAACACATGGAGCTGCCTTCTGCTGAATCAGACTCCTGATGGATGAGGTGACAGTTCCTTGGTTTTATAATATGTATTTCTTCATGTTTTAGACCTTGGGTCCCCAACCTTTTCAAGCCTGCAAGCTCATTTAGAATTAGGGCTGCCAACCCCCTGGTCCAGGCGGGGAATCTCCCACCTGGGAGGTTCTCAACCTGCCGGCCCACATTGGGCTGGTGGGGGGGAACCTCCCCCTGCGATGGTGTCACCCAGAAGTGATGTCATCAAAATGGCAGCAGCTGTGCGGGGCCGCTCTAGGCGTTTCCAGGAAAACTCTATGGTTTTCCCGGATGCTCTATTCATTTGGGAGGTTAAAACTCTATGGTACAATAGTTTTCCTGGAAATGCCTAGAGCTGCCCCACACGGGCACCACCATTTTGATGATGTCACTTCTGGGTGACGTCATTTGTCTCACTCGTGCGTCGCATGCGCAAATGTCCCCCTCTGGGGGATGAAGAGGACTTGGCAACCCTATTTAGAATTCTGACATGGCAATGGCATAGTGGGGATAGCTACAAAATGGCAGCCACAAAATGGCTGCCCAGGACGACAGAGCCAGTCACAAAATGATGGTCATAGCTTAACCTCCTAAAAACACTCTGTGAGTGCCAGGGGTGGAATTATAGTAGGAGCTCCTTTGCATATTAGGCTACACACCCGTGATGTAGCCAATCCTCCAAGAGTTTACAGGGTTCTTAGTACACACATCAGGGGTGTGTAGCCTAATATGCAAAGGATCTCATGCTAGAATTCCACCCCTGGTGATTGCAATAAAAAGTGTTGGCAGGTGTCATGGTTAGGGATGGGCACAAACTTCATTTTTGCAGTTTGGTTCAGCTTGTGGTTCATGACTGAACCACAAACTGAACACTAAAGCAATACAAACCTGGAGATTGGTTTGCAATCTGACCCCATTGATATCAGTTCTTGAGCCATGTAAAGTTTAACCCCTGCTTCTGTTCCCCATTGCTTTCTGCAGAGAGCAGAAAGCAGGGGGTCATTTGAAGGGACAGCTGAGTGGCAGGGAACTCAGCTGCTTTTCATGAAGAGCAGAAATCCCTGCTCTCTGCTCTTCATGAACCACCACAAACGGCATCAAAATTTGTGAACGTTCGTGATGCTTCTTCAGTTTGTGAACATTCCTTTGCGAACCACAAAACGAACAAAATCCATGATGAACTTTGCTTGATCAGCCAGTTCATGCCCATCCCCAGCACACCACACCAGAGAGCCTTGTTTTACCCTAATCGAACAAACCCCTATTCGCTTATCATTCTTCTTCCATCCTTCAACCAACAATGCCTGCAAACGTTTCAGTATGATGCTTATGAGCTGCAACGGCTGCGCTTCTAGTCTTTTAACTCTGCGCTGCGCACTTACAAACTCCATCGTTCCTCTAATATCACTTGAATGGCCCACTTCCCCTCCCTCATACCGCACAAGCCATTCCTGGTAACCCGTAAACAATAATCTGTACCGTCCAAAAAGGAAACTCAATCAGAATACTAAAAAGGCTGAGGTAATGCTGACGTCTCTCCCCCTGCCTTATTCCCCCAAAAGAGAGCAACAGGAAAATGAAACATGTCATATTCCTTTGATATTAAAATGCTTCAGGCCCATTTTTCACAAGTGGTCCGAGTAATTCTTGTGAATGTATAATTTATTGATGTCTGCAGAGTACTTTAGTTTTCTCTCGGAGCCCAGGTGCTATATAAATGTAGACGCTATGGATCTCTTAGGAGAGAAACTGCATTAAGGAGCAGTTCAGCTCCCCGAAGCAATGAAATTCCTGCCGACAGTCATCTCTAGGAGCCTAATGAATCATTTTTGAAATGATTTCTTGGATAAAATTATTATTCAGATTAAAAAGTAGGTTAGCCAAGATCCGTATAAGAGAGTTTGGGCCTTCGCAAAAGACCAGCCAGACAACTAAGCAATCGATTGCTTTTCCAGACCCGATCGTGGTTGATTCTTGCTGGGTTTTAGAAGCTCAATATTTTAGAAGCTCAATATGACTGCAGTAGTGAGCTTGTTGAGAACGAAGAGAACTACAGGTTGAGACATGGGGTATTTGAAGAAGTGATTGATGATGTGAGAGTACTGGCACCCTGGGTAGTAAGGACCATGTAATCTTGGAATTTGCACTCTTGGGGAAGGGAAAAGCTGTACATATTCAGACATATAGTTTGGACCTTAGGAAAGCAAATTTTGACAAACTTTAAGTTATGCTGGGTAGAATTTTATGGTAAGAAATCCTTAAGGGGAAGGGAGTTCAAGAAGGGCGGGAGTTTCTTAAAAGTGAAACATTGAAGTCACGATCGCAAGAGGTTCCTATGAGAAGGGAAAATGGGAGGGGCCTAAAGAAGCCGAGGTGGCTCAACAGTTTTCTAAGGATAAAATAATAAAATAATAATAATTTAAAAATCATTTAGGAAATGGACGGAGGACCTTATCAGGGCCAGCACATCCTAGTAGGCCAGGTAAGTGGCCACCTAGGGCACTACTTGGCCTCAGGGGTGGCTGGCAGGTGACCTTTTCCCCTCCCTGTGTGCATCACACCACTCTGGTGCCCCTTCCCTGCTGCTGCTGTGCTCTCCCATGCCGCCCACCTCTCTGCACCCTCCTCCACCTTGCCACCTACTTGTAGATGGGCAGGCAGCAGCAAGTATGGGGAAAGGGCACCAGGGGCAGTGTTGCAGCATGGCACTGGGTGCACTCAAAGGTACTCAGAGCCAAGCCCTGAGAGCCTCCAAGTGCACACCCCACCCCACCAACCCCACTCAGCAGCGGTTGTGCTCAGAGGTGCTCAGTACTATGCCACCTGCTGCCACCATGCTCGTCCTCACCTTCACAGGTGTGGGGGCAGGGGGTGGGGGTTTAGGGCACCGGAAACCCTGGAGCCAGTTCTGGGCCTTATAAACAAAGATGAATAAAAACAAATAACCAGTGCTTGTAGAGAGAGAGTCAGAAAAGCTAAAGATCGGTATGAGCTTAGGTAGTGAGAGATGCTTTTAAAAAGTTCTTTTCTTACATTAAAAATAAGAAAAAAATATCAAGGACATGGTAGGCCTTTTGTGGGGACAGGGAAGTGAAGCTGTAACAAGTGGTGAAGAGAGGGCAGAACTGCTCAGCTCCTACTTTTCCTCAGTTTTCTCTTGCAAGGCAAACAGTGGCAAAAACACAACACATGAGGGAAGGGAATTGCATAGTACATAAACATCTAATTTGTTTAAATGAAACGAAGTCCTCAGGGTCAGATGAACTGCATCCAAGGGTACTAAAAGAACTCACAGATGTAATTTCTGAGCCTCTCTCTGTTATTTCTGAGAATTCTTGGAGAATGGGTTAAGGTGTCAGAAGATTGGAGGCAGGCAAATGTTGTCCCCATCTTCAAGAAGGGGGGGAAGGGGGATCTGGGTAACTACTAACCTGTCACCTTGATATCTATACCTAGAAAAGTTTTAGAACAAATCATCATAGAAGAGTCAGTCTTTGAGCATTTAGAAAGGATGGCTGTGATTGCTAAGAGTCAGCATGAGTTTCTCAAGAACACATCATGTCAGACTAACCTTATCTCTCTCTCTCTCTTTTTGAGAAAGTTACTACCTTGCTGGATCAGGGGAATGCTTTAGACATAGTTTATTTTGATTTCTGTAAGGCTTTTGATAAGGTTCTACATAATATTCTCATTGAAGAGTTGGTTAAATATGGTTGGATCCTATTACTGCTAAGTAGGTCTAGAACTGGTTGATAGATTGCATCCAAAGAATGCTTGTAAATTGTTCCTCATCCTCTTGGAGAGGAGTGACAAGTAGAGTGCCCCAGGGATTTGTCCTGGGATTTGTTCTGTTCAACATTTTTATAAATGATTTGAACATATGAACATATGAAGCTGCCTTATACTGAATCAGACCCTTTGTCCATTAAAGTCAGTATTGTCTACTCAGAGTGGCAGCGGCTCTCCAGGGTCTCAAGCTGAGGTTTTTCACACCTATTTGCCTGGACCCTTTTTTGGAGATGCCAGGGATTGAAGCTGGGACCTTCTGCTTACCAAACAGATGCTCTACCATTGAGCCACCATCCCTCCCCTTTGGATGAAGGAATAGAGGGAATGTTTGTTAAATTTGCAGATGGTACTAAATCGGAAGGGGTAGCAAATACAGTAGAAGACAGTCTTTTTGGTTAAAACAATTTTTATTTAGAAACATATGGTAACAATATCTTATTCCTGCATCATTAATAACTTCTTTTTATCTATCCCATATATTACTTTCTAACCACCCCGTTACTTGACCCCCACCGGTGTTATTTATTTATAATACTAATATTAAAAGGTACCCTTAACTAATAAAAACAAAAATTTACATTCTTCTTCCTTCTAAGACTTAATCATTATCAAAAATCGTCCAATGTCCTTTTATTTTCCACTCTTTTTCTACATATCTTCTGAACTTTTTGCACTCCATCTTAAAAACTTCCAAGTCATAGTCTCTTAAAATTCTTGTTAATTTGTCCATTTCACTCCATGTCATAACTTTTACAATCCAATCCCATTTCTCTGGTATTTTTTTCTTGCTTCCACAACTTCACATATAATGTCCTATCAGCTGAAAGCAAGTACCAATTTGTAGTTCTATCTTCTTTTGGAAATTTTTCCATTTGTAATCCCAGCAGAAAAGTCTCTGCAATTTTCTTAAATTCATATCCCAGAATCCTGGACATTTCTTGTTGAATCATCTGCCAATATTTTTTGCTCTTTCACAAGTCCACCACATATGGTAGAAAGAACCTTCATGTTTTTTACATTTCCAACATCTGTCTGGCATCTTATTGTTCATCTTTGCCAACTTTTTAGGAGTCATATACCATCTATACATCATTTTAAAACAGTTCTCTTTAATACCATGACACGTCGAAAGTTTCATAGAGTTCTTCCACAAATATTCCCAAGTTTCCATCTGTATTTCTTTATTTACATTTATTGCCCACTTAATCATATGAGATTTCACTACTTCATCTTCCATAGACCATTTTAAAAGTAATTTATATAGTTTTGAAATTAATTTTTCATTGTCTCCAAGCAGAACTCTTTCCATTTCTGTTTGCTCTTTTCTTATTCCTTCCGTTTTAATATCATTATCCACCAAGCTCCTTATTTGTTGCATTTGGAACCAATCATATTTATTATTAAGCTCTTCAACAGATTTCAATTCTATTTTGCCACTTTGTATTTTTAATAGTTGATTATATGACAACCACTTTTCTTCACCTGTCTCAGCTGTTATTTTTATTACTTCTGCTGGCACTATCCATAACGGTTTTCTCTCATCACCATATTTCTTATATTTCATCCTTGTATTTAGCAAATTATTTCTTATATAATGGTGAGAGAAAAAAAACATCCATCTTCCCCCCCCCCCCATAATACATATAAACGTGCCAGCCAAATTTATTTCCATGACCTTCCAACGCTAAGAGTTTTTTGTTTAACAGCATCATCCATTCTTTTATCCACACTAAACAAACTGCTTCGTGATATAATTTTAAATCTGGTAACTGGAATCCTCCTCTCTCTTTTGTATCTGTTAAGATTTTCATTTTAATCCTTGGTTTCTTCCCAGCCCACACAAACTCTGAAATTTTTCTTTGCCATCTATTAAATTGTTTACTGTCTTTCACAATCGGGATAGTTTGAAACAAATACATTATTCTTGGTAAAATATTCATTTTAATTGCAGCTATTCTGCCCAGCAATGACAAATTAAGTTTATTCCATTTTAACATATCTTCATCCATTTTATGTCATAGCTTCTCTTAATTATTTTTGAACAAATCAATATTCTTCATTGTTATCTCCACACCGAAATATTTAACCTTAGAGGTAACTTCACAACCCATTAGCCTCTGCAATTCCTTTTGCTTATTTACTTGCATATTTTTACATAGAAGTTTTGATTTTTCTTTATTTACAAAGTCCCGCCAATTCCCCATATTCTTGTATTTTAGCTAACAACAAAGGTGTGGCTTCTATGGGGTTTTCATTTATAAACATTATATCATCTGCAAATGCTCTATACTTGTAAATATATCCTTTTACTTTTAATCCTTCTATTTCTTTATCTTCTTGCATCAGTAAGATTTCAAGAGTCATTATAAGCAACAGTGGGGAAAGCGGACAGCCTTGTCTTGTACCTTTGCGAATTATCATGTCTTCTGTAAGATCTGCATTTATACATAGCCTTGCACATTGTTCAGTATATATTGCTTTTATCATCCTTATAAAGTTTTCCCCCAATTCCATTTTCTCCATTACTGCAAACATAAAGTCCCAATTTAAATTATCAAATGCTTTCTCTGCATCCGCAAAGAATAATGCTACTTCCTTTTCTGGATGTCTTTCATAATATTCTACAATATTTACAACAGTTCTAATATTGTCTCTTATTTGCCTTTTGGGGAGAAACCCCGCTTGATCTTCCTTTATAAAATTTGTCAAATGTTGTTTAAGCCGTTCTTCCAAGATTCTTGTGTATATTTTATAGTCATTATTTAATAGTGAGATTGGTCTATAATTTTTTACATCCGTGACATCTCTATCTTCCTTTGGAATCAGTAGAAGACAGAGTCTTGTTTATAAGGATGATCATGACAGGCTGGAAAACTGGGCCAAAACAAATAAAATGAATTTCAAGGAGGATATTTGTTAAGTTCCACATTTAGGTAGGAAATATCACATGCATCATTATAGGATGGAGGGGGGGATTTTCTTGGCAAACTGGAATGTGTCCAGAGGAGGGCAAGGAAGATGGTGAGAGGTCTGGAGTCCTGTAAGGAAAGACTGAAGGAGCTGAGTACATTTAGCCTGGAGAGAAGACGACTGAAAGATTATATCATCACCATCTTCAAGTACTTGAAAGGCTGTCGTATGGTGCAGAGTTGTTTTCTGTTGCCCCAGAAGGTTGGACAAGAACCAGTGGGTTGAAACTAAATCAAAAGAGTTTATGGATAAACATTAGGACCTTCTTTTTCTGCTCTGCATATGTTTAAATGTGTATGTTGTGCCGTTAAAGGGCTGGATGGGATAAACATTAGGAAGAACTTCCTGACAGTTAAAGTGGTACCATAGGGGAACAGGCTTCCTCGAGAGGTGGTGGGCTCTCCTTCTTTGGAGGTTTTTAAACAGAGGCTAGAAGTCCATCTGTCATCAATGGTAATTATGTGAACTTAGGCAGATCACGAGAATGAAGGCAGGAAGGGTTGCATCAGTGCTTAGTTCTGGTGTTCCCTTCTTACACATCCAGGAAAATGCTGGTTGCCACATTGAGATTAGGAAGCAACTTTCTCCAGGACAGTTTTGCCATGAATCCTGGAGGGTTTCCTCCCCCTTCTTCTGGGCATGGAGCAGATGTCACTGGGGGGGGTATGCATTGTGCAGGGGGTTAGACTAGATGTGTCCTGGGGCACAGACAGGATTCCAACCCCCACCCCCGCCACCACCACCCAGGGCGAGCACAGCCCCTGTTGTACCTCCCGCACCCTGAAGTTGTCCTGCAACCCACACCCTGCTGACTCACCCAGGGAACATGGAAGAGGTGGCAGGGAGTGTCACAGGCAAGCCACAGCAGTGTGGGGGCCCAGCTAGACTCTGAGCCACCCACTGATGGCTGGAGAGAAAGGCAAGCAAGGCCAAACAGCTATGAGGCGCACCTGGGCAGCGCCAAGGAAGGAAGCTGGGAGCTGATGCAGGCCCCAAATGGGGCTGGGCAAGGGGAGAGGAGAGAGAGAGAGCAGGAAGGGAAGAGAAATAACCAGCACTTGGGCATTTCTACTTATGAAGGGAGGCGGGGTCAGGAAGAGGGGGAGGGAGGAAGACGGGGAAGGTATAAAAGGCGATGGCCAGATGGGGTGGAGGAGGATGGGCACTGAGGACTGGGTACTAGCTGAGAGTTAGGGAATCGAGGGTGTGGGGGCCACCAGGGTGTTGTTAACCTGACCCTCCTCCCAAATCTGAGACACTGGCCAAGTCACTCAATGCCTTTGTGGTGGGGTGGGGCAACGGCCACCAGGGGCAACAAGGCAGGGTGTGACAAGATGATCCTGGGGTTCCCTTCCAATTCTATAATTCTCTGATTCTATTATTTATTTGTATGTTTGTAACTGAACACCTCCCAAATAGAACCTTCCAACACCACAAAAGGACCAAGAAAGGAATATAAATGGGAATTTGATTACAAATAAACAGGTGGAGTCCCTTGGGACTAACATGGACCCTTGAGAGACCAACTCAACTGTCAAACAGGTAAGTGATGTGGTACCTATGACATTAGGATTTGCCAGAACTCTGTGGGGATAGAGATACCAGTCCCATTGAACACCCCAGTTCATTCACAAAAGGGATTGCTGGAATATTTAGTTTTCAGTTCAGGAGCCATAATGTCTACGGTTGCACTCCAATGCTCACTGACTTAGGAGTAGGTTGCATTGAACTTAGTGGGACTTGCTTCTAAATTGATTGGGCATATGATTGGGCTGCATGACGCATAGACTATAATCAACCCTCAGTTTCTTCATAGAACGCTCCCAGGTTTCACCCCAACAGCTGTTAAGCCAACAAGGCCCACCAGAGAGGATCCATGGCTCACACAGAAGGTCCTCAGGTTCAGTTGTTAGTGTCTCCCATCAAAGTGATGACAGTAGAAATAATCCCCTTCAGAAAGGCTCTCCCCTCACGGATGTCTTTAGTGTTTGAATACAGGAATCACTGAATCTACACTGTAATCCTAAATACAGTTAAACTCTTCTGTTCATTGAAATCAATAGGCTTAGAAGGATGTAACTCTGTTTAAGTCAGCACTGTTAGTCTACTGTCTGAATTCCCGTAAGTGTGTTACTTATTTGTTCATTCCCCACCATTCAGCCAATCAAATGGTGTGTGCTGCCTGAAGCCTAGAAAAGGGGTTTCACACAAGCTCCAAGTTTGTAGCAACTGGCATGCTTGAAAGAGCCTGCGGGCAGCACGAGGCTGCTGGACTATCTCCTTCCTCACCTCACCTCCTGTGAATAAACAATTTTATTAGTAACATATGGTAGTAGAACTATAACTACAACTTATAAAAAGCTTAATATATATTAAGAAAAAGACCATCATTCTACCCCACATCTTACTTTCTCCCACCCCTCCCCCAATTACTTGACCCCCGCCAGTGTTATTTTCTTTAAAAAAACAGATATTAAAGGTACCCTTAACTATCAAGAAAAAAAACGAAACAAAAAAGAAACATAGGGAAGAAGAACCCCCTTCAAGAATTGTATTGTTATCTTAAAAATCTTAATCCTCAAAAATTGTCCAATGTCCTTTTATTTTCCACTCTTTCTCTACATATCTTCTGAATTTCTTCCACTCTTGGTTGAAAAGTTCTAAATCACAGTCTCTTAATTTTCTTGTTAATTTGTCCATTTCACTCCATGACATAACTTTCATAATCCAGTCCCATTTTTCTGGTATTTTTTCTTGCTTCCACAACTGCGCATACAATGTCCTAGCAGCTGAGAGCAAGTACCATATTAATGTTCTATCTTCTTTTGGAAATTTTTCCATTTGTAATCCCAGCAGAAAAGTCTCTGCCTCTTTATTGAATTCATATCCCAGGATCTTAGATATCTCTTGTTGAATCATTTGCCAAAACATTTTAGCTCTTTCACAAGTCCACCACATATGGTAGAAAGAACCTTCATGCTTTTTACATTTCCAGCACCTATCTGGCATCTTATTGTTCATCTTTGCTAATTTTTTTGGAGTCATATACCATCTATACATCATCTTAAAACAGTTCTCTTTAATACTATGACATGTTGCGAGTTTCATGGAATTTTTCCACAGATATTCCCAAGATTCCATCTTTATTTCTTTATTTACATTAATTGCCCATTTTATCATTTGAGATTTCACTACTTCATCTTCTGTAGCCCATTGTAAAAGTAATTTGTACACTTTTGAAATTAATTATCTCCAAGCAGAACTCTTTCCATTTCTGTTTGTTCTTTCCTTATTCCTTCAGCTTTGATATCATTCTCCATCAAACTTTTTATTTGTTGCATTTGAAACCAATCATATTTATAGTTTAGTTCTTCTGCAGTTTTCAATTCTATTTTCCCGCTTTGTATTTTTAGTAACTGGTTGTATGATAGTTGTTTTTCCTTGACTGTTTTGGCCGTTAACTTTATCACTTCAGCCGGCACTATCCATAAAGGTCTCCTCTCATCACCATATTTCTTGTACTTTATCCACACATTTAATAAGCTACTCCTTATATAATGGTGAGAGAAAAGACCGTCCATCTTCTTTTTTCCATAGTACAAATATGCATGCCAGCCGAATTTTTTTCCATGGCCTTCTAACATTAGAAGTTTTTTATTTAATAACGTTATCCATTCTTTTAACCATACTAAACAAATTGCTTCATGATACAGTTTCAAATCTGGTAATTGGAATCCACCTCTCTCTTTCGCATCTATCAGGACTTTCATTTTAATTCTAGGTTTCCTCCCGGCCCACACGAATTCCGAAATTTTTCTTCGCCATTTATCAAATTGCTTAGCATCTTTCACAATGGGGATGGTTTGAAACAGATACATAATCCTTGGTAAAATATTCATTTTTACTGCAGCTATTCTACCCAACAGTGACAAATTGAGCTTGTTCCACTTTAGCTTATCTTCTTCTATTTTACGCCATAGCTTTTCATAATTGTTCTTAAACAAATCAATATTTTTCATTGTTATCTCTACCCCTAGGTATTTTACCTTAGAGGTAACTTCACAACCCGTTAGTCTTTGTAGTTCTTGTTGTCTATTTTTCTGCATATTCTTACATAAGATTTTTGATTTTTCTTTGTTTATATAAAGTCCCGCCAACTCCCCAAACTCTTGTATTCTCATTAACAACAAAGGTGTAACTTGTAAAGGATTTTCATTTATAAACATTATATCATCTGCAAATGCTCTGTATTTATAGGTAAATCCTTTTATTTGTAGTCCTTCTAAATCTTTTTCTTCTTGAATCTGCATTAGTAAAATTTCAAGAGTCATTATAAACAGCAATGGCGAAAGCGGGCAGCCTTGTCTGGTACCTTTACTAATTTTCATTTCATCTGTAAGATCTGCGTTGATGCACAGCCTTGCACTTTGTTCAGAATATATTGCCTTTATCATTCTTATAAAACTTTCTCCAAGCTCCATTTTTTCCATCACTGCAAACATAAAGTCCCAATTTAAATTGTCAAATGCTTTTTCTGCATCCGCAAAGAATAGCGCTACTTCCTTTTCTGGATGTCTTTCATAATATTCTACAATATTTACAACAGTTCTAATATTGTCTCTTATTTGTCTTTTGGGAAGAAAACCGGCTTGGTCCTCTTTTATAAAATTTATCAAATATTGCTTAAGACGTTCTGCCAGAATTCTTGTAAATATTTTATAATCATTGTTCAAAAGTGAAATTGGTCTGTAATTTTTCACATTTGTAACATCTCTTTCTTCTTTAGGTATCAAAGAAATAACAGCTTCTTTCCATGTATTTGGTACCTTCCCTTTGACTCTTATTGCATTCATCAGCTTCTGTAATTTTGGTATTAATTCATCTTTAAACATTTTAAAATACTTGGCTGTATAACCGTCTGGCCCGGGAGCTTTATCATTTTTCATCACGTTGATTGCTGCCTCAATTTCTATTTTTTCAATTGGGTCATTCAAAATTTTTCTCATATTCTCAGTTAATGGCTCAATTTTTATTTTCTGTAGATATTCATCTATCTTTTTTCTCTTTACTTCAGCACCTTTAAACAGCTTGGCATAATACTTAAAAAATTCTCTTTTTATTCCCTCTTGAGTAACTACGTCTCTTTCATCTATCACAATTCTATTAATTATTTTATTTTCCCTCTTTTTTTTCAGCTGCCACGCCAAGTATTTCCCCGTCTTATTTGCTCCTTCAAACGATTTTTGCTGGAGCCTTTTCAAGTTCCATTCTACTTCTTTGTTTAATAAATGTCTTAGTTGAGTTTGCAATATTGAAATTTCCCTTAGAATTTTCTTTTTCCCTGGTCTTTTCCTCAGCTCTCCTTCTTTTTTCTTTATTTCATTTTGAATATCCAGTAGTTGTTTTTCTTTTTCCCTTTTATCTTTATTGTTCAAAGTAATCAGCAACCCTCTCATTACTGCTTTATAAGCATCCCAGACCGTCTGAAAATCGATATCTTCTTTATCATTCACTTGGAAAAATTCGTTAGTTTCTTTTCCTAGGAAAGTCACTGTTTCTTTGTTCTGTAGCAAGTCTTCATTCAATCTCCATCTTCTCAATCTTTTGGACAGTTTTGTAATCCACATTATTGGGTTATGGTCAGTGCCAATTTTAGGCAAAATCTCTATCTTTCTTGTTATGAGGCCTAAATCTCTGGTTCCCCATAGCATGTCAATTCTAGAAAATGTCTTATGTCTTGCAGAAAAAAAAGTATAGTCCCGCACTTCAGGGTTAAACTTTCTCCATATGTCCTCCAAATTTTCCTGTTTTACTAATTCAAAAAAAGACTTTGGCAATTTTCCTTCTTTTCCACTATTTTTTTTCCCTCCAGATCTATCCAATGAGTTCTCAACTGTTCCATTAAAATCTCCCATTAAGAGTATTTGATCGTAGGTCAGCTCATCTAGTTGTTGTGTAATGTCTTTAAAAAAAACATCTTTTGCACCATTAGGTGCATATAGTCCCAATAACAGCGTTTTTTTCCCATTTGATGTTATTTCCACTGCTACAAATCTTCCATCCTTATCTTTAAATACCAATTTTGGCTCCAGGTCTTGTTTAATATAAAAAACTACTCCCCTTTTTTTCTGGTCAGCTAACGAAAAAAATTCCCTTCCCAATTGTTTGTTCCATAAAAATTTATAATCCTTTTGTTTAATGTGGACTTCTTGCAAACAAATTATATTACAATTTTGCTTTTTAATCCAATGAAAGGTTGCCCTTCTTTTTTGTGGTGAATTTAGTCCATTAACATTCCAAGACAATAGTTTGTAATCCATCATGGTGCAAATTCTTTATTTTCTTCAAAAAATCTCCTCAGTTCTCGGGCATTTGTGATCGTGACTCTCTTCCCCTGAAGTTCAAAGCTCACACCCTCGGGGATTATCCATCTATACCTTGTGCCATTGTCTTTCAATTTTTCTGTCAACTTTTTATATGTTCTCCTGTCATTTATCACTTCTTTCGGTAGCTCCTTCATAATTCTCACTCTGCTACCTCTTACTATCAATGATTGTTCAAAGTTTCTCTTCATAATCCTTCCCACCATTTCCTTTGTCATGAATCTTACAACCACATCTCTTGGTAAGTTATTTTTTTTGGCATATAGCGAGTTGACTCTATACATGTGATCATACATGCTTTTAGTCTTATCAGGGTCTTCTTCTAAGAATTCTGCGATTATGTTTGTTATATATCCTTTCAAATCATCATTCTCTTCCTCAGGTACTCCTCTCAAACGTAGCTGATTTTCCATTAATTTGCAGTCGTGAATCGTCACTTTTTCTTGTACTTTCAGCAAGGTGGTATCATGTATTTTAACTTTCTCCTCCACCTCCTGTACTTTCTTGTCTATTTTCCCAATTTGGTTTTTGAGGTCATCCACTTCTTTTTAATCATACCATACCATACCAAACCTTTAATGGCATAATATATTCAGATAAAAATACACAGAATATAAAAATTTAAACATTGGAGATAAAATCAAAATAAAACCGAGCTTACAGATACATTCAAACATGGTCAGAATTAAATTTAAGGATGTCAGCCAGAAATTTTGCCACAGCCTCACTAACCACCCCCTCAGTATCACTCAATAAATAATAACAGGGTGGCAGAATAGACAAATCTGGAGAAAAAGAAAGCTTGCCAAATAAATCTTTACGGAGGTTATGGTAAAAAGAACAATCAAGCAATATATGCTGGATTGAGTCAGGGGTATTCGCTCCACAGGAGCAAAGTCTGTCGGCTAAAGGGACTCGCTGATATCTCCCTTGTAAAACTTTGGAGGGAAACGCGTTTAGTCTGGCCAACATAAATGCCCTGCGATGACTTGGAGTGGTTAGGTCTGATAGATAATTGGGCATTTTGCCACAAATCACTGTAGTAAGTTCTTCCTTCAACTCTTCCATCATTTTCTTAACTCCTTTCATAATCCTGGCTTCCATAGCCTCCATTTGGTCTTGCATTTTTTCTAATGAAAGGGCTCTTGTTCGGAGCTGCCTGGGCTCTGACATTTAAGCAAAGAGCAAGGGGGATGCAATTAAAATACCAAAAATTTCCGTCGCACAATTTGCAAGTTTGACTACCAAGTTCAGAAGGTCTAAATTTTCTCTCTCAATTAAACTTTGTTCTGTTTTCTTCTGAGCTTCCCAGGCCCAGATATAAATTTTTGAAGAATTTTTCCCCTTTAAAAAAATGACGAAATTTTTGACCTCACCAATTTAAAATCTGACAGTCAGGTTCAATAGAGCAGGGCTTGCCCTTTCCAGCAAGCCCAATTTCGCTGGTTTCTGAGCCCCCAAAGCAAAGATATTTAACAAAAAAGTCTTTAAAAAATCCAAAATGGCGGCCGCGATTTTTTCTCCTTTTAAAGATTTTTTTTTCCCCTTTTAAAATCACCCCAGGAGCCCACCAATAATGTAGTCAATAGTTCTTATCTTCTTACCCTTTTCCCTGTCGTTTCTGTCACTTTTTAAAGTCCCAAATCTTTTTAAAACGATGTTTTAAATTGGACCTCCCAGCAATGGCTGCCGATGTTTCTCTATGATGTAGAGTAGGCTTTTTTCTTTACTGCTTCCTGTCTCTGTCACCTTCAACCTTATAGATTGCTTGACGCACTTCCTGTCTTGCTCAGTAGAGTTAAAGGACTGTTCCAGTATATTCCTGCGCAGTATGGTTGTTTACATTCCACAAATCGTAAGTAGACACAACAATGATTTCTCTTCAATTTTTAGCAGTTTTTAACACTGTCTTTTATGTCAAAATAGTCCAAACTTCACCCTTCCCTTCTTCTACTTGCAAGTTTTATATTTTCCCCTTATTTCCACCTTTAAAACGTCTCTTTAGTCTGTAAATAGCTCCGGAGTGAAAGAAGAGTTTCTGTACCTTTTTTCCTCTGTTTATCCAAGTTCCACTGGTCTTCCAAGACTTTAGTTGTTTAAAAATGTCCCAGAAGGTTAGGATCGTGACGAGCTTATGCCAAATCCATGGCTCTGAGAGATCTTGCAGACGATAATTTTGCAAACTTCTGAGACCCCTCAAAGCCTCAAAGGACCCTTCTCCAAAGCTCCTTTTCAGCCAAGGTAAATCTCTTCTAAAGTTTTTAGTGCAAGTCTTGGACCTTTCTCTCACTGAGAAAGGTAGGCAGTGGGCTTTGGTTTGCCCTCCACTACCCCGAACAAGACCTTCAGCTTGCTCCCGTTACGAGAGACAACTCAGCTCGCCATTTTCCTCACCTCACCTCCTGATCGGCAAAGGTGGCAATGTGGTAAGTCAAAGCTGCACTTTGGACAGGAGCAGATTCAGGAGTTTCCGGAGCGCATAGAACAGAGCCTCATCAAAGTCACAGGGGACCTCCCTCGGATGCTCCTCTAGATACCCTCCAAGTTCACACACTCACGCCACCGCTTTGAAATTAGGTGAAAGCAATTAAATTGAGCTGAGACTGCCTGGAATGTATTCATTCACGAACCGGCCCGAACCTCCACAAACAACTTGAAACTTTATGATGGATGACCTGCCATGAATTTCACTTTGCAAGCCAGAAACCACCCCAAATTCACCATGAATTTTATTTCAGGAGCTAGCTCATGCCCATTCCAGCTGCCGAGGTCCTACCCCTCCCCCAACTCTGGCCTCCCTGACTTCCACTCCCAAAACCTCCAGGTATTTCCCAACCAGGAGCTACAACCTTAATCCCTAGGCTCTCTCTCTAAATCTCCAGGAATAGCCCATCCTGATTATCAGTCCTACAGCTACACTAGTATATCTCATGACAAACATGTTGTGTAATATTGAGAAGCATTCCTAAATACACAAAGACACATAATGACAAACTCTGTTTTGCCCTGGCATTCTGTTGCTATATTTCCTCATCACACTTAAGAATAGCTTACAGGTTTATTGTGGAGAGCATTGAAATAATACTGATGTTGTTGCGGCAAGCAAAATTGCTTCATAAGCTTTGATGAGGTCTTGAAGACCAGAAGGAGGGCTTTCTAAGCGCAATCCTAAGAGCACTTCCCTGGGAGGAAGTCCCACCGAGTCTATTATTATTATTTGTTTATTTATATTCCACCCATTTCCCCATTAGGGGCTCAGAGTGGAGTGCAGCAAATAGAAATAACATCTCAATAAAATCATAATTTAACCAATTACAACATTCATCAAAGTGCAGCAAGGTGACATGGCAGCAAAGTTGTGCAGCTACTGAAGTCTACTGGATTTTGAGTAGATCTGCTTAGGTTTGCATGGTTAGTAGGGTTGCCAATCCCCGGGTGGGGCCAGGGGATCCCCCAGTTTGGAGGCCCTCCCCCTGCTTTAGAGTCATCAGAAAGGGGAGGGATATCTGCTGGGCGCTCCATTATACCCTAGGGAGACCCGATTCCCATAGGGTATAATGGAGAATTGATCCGGGAGTATCTGGGATTCTGGGGAACTGTTTTTGATGTAGAGGCACTTAATTTGCAGCATATCATTCAGTGCCTCTCCTCAAAACATTTCCCAAATTTCAAAAAGATTGGACCAAGGAGTTCAATAATATGAGCCCCCAAAGATGGTGCCCCTATCCTTCATTATTTCCAAATGGAGGGAAGGCATTTAAAAGGCCTGCAGTCCCTTTAAATGTGATTGCCAGATCTCCCTTTGGAGTTTAATTGTGCTTATCACACCCTTGATCCTGGCTCCACCCCCAAAATCTCCTTGCTACATCCCCAAAGTCCCCAGATATTTCTTGACCTGGCAACTCTAATGGTTAGATACCCTAATACCACATTTTTTTAAAAAAAATTCAACCGAACTTTATTAAAAGAGTAAATACCAAAATATGCATAACTTCCTTTGTATACAGATATTGGTAAATATAAGAACAAAAGACATTTTCAAAATCTTGGGGGAAAATGAATATTATCAATTCTGGTAACCATATAAATAGTGCTGGGCGCACTCATAAAAATACGAAGAAACAAACACAACTTTTTTAAAAAAGAAGGAAAAGAAAGGAAAGAAAGGAAAGGAAAGGAAAGGAAAGGAAAGGAAAGGAAGGGAAGAAAGAAAGAAAGAAAGAAAGAAAGAAAGAAAGAAAGAAAGAAAGAAAGAAAGAAAGAAAGAAAGAAAGAAAGAAAGAAAGAAAGAAAGAAAGAGGGAATGGGGTTAAGGAGAAAGGGGAATATGAATGAAATGGTAGGTATGATAGTTATACAAACTGAGGGACGGGGAAGAGGTCATGGAGGAGACAGAATGGAACTGATTTTGGAATGTAAGCGGGAAGGTGAATGTGGAAGGAGGAATCAGAACTTAGTAGAAAGTAAACCTTCTAAGCAAGCCATCTTTGCCCCACCTTTCCAGTGCCTCAGACTACCTCTTATTTGGAAGGTCTGTGCAGGACTAGAAAGCAACTCAAGTGGGGTCACAAGCAAGGATCACTGGCTGCATAAGAACAAGCCTAGGCAAGGAGTTGAAACGCTGCGGTCTGTTAGCTCAAGACAGCGGGGGAAACTCTTTGGGTGCACCATCCTAGATGAAAGCAGCTGTGACGGTCACAGCTTGTAGCCCAATTTAATAGCTAGATAAGGGGGAATCACACAATTGACCTTGTCTTTCGGAGCACAGGGAGGAAATGTCGGCGCTAAAAATATTGCTCTGTTAAGTAAAGTTTCTAGCACACTGCTCAGATTCAAGCGTGCGGTGGCTGCATACAGGTAGGCTTTTGAATGAGGTTCAACAGATGTCTCTGTTGCATTCCTACATTTTACAAATGTTACCCAAACTAACACTACCATTTCCCCTTGCTCCCTCTCTTAAATTAAGCTAAGGTTCCCATGTAGGGCTTTTTTTGTAGCAGGAACTCCTTTGCATATTAGGCAACACCCCCAAATGTAGCCAATCTTCCTGGAGCTTACAGGAGGCCCTGTACTAAGAGCCCTGTAAGCTCTTGAAGGATTGGCTACATCAGGGGTGTGTGGCCTAATATGCATAGGAGTTCCAGCTACAAAAAAAGTTCTAGTTGCCAGGCCCTTCCTAGCCATCAGTGAGCATGGGAGTAGGGTTTCCTGCTCCAGGTTGGGAAACACCTAGAGATTTGGTGGGGAGCCTGGGAAGGACAGGGACCTCAGTGGGGTACAATGCTATCTACATGAAAAGCTTATACCCAGAACTAAACTTGTTGGTCTTAAAGATGCCACTGGACCCAAACTAGCCATGTTAGTCTATTGCTTCAGACTAACATGGCTACCCACTTTACATAGGTAAGACCAGGGAGTCAGAGAGCCAGTTTGGTGTAGTTGTTAAGTATGCGGAGAGAACTGGGTTTGATTCTCCACTCCTCCACTTGCAGCTGCTGGAATGGCCTTGGGTCAGCCATAGCTTTCGTAGGAGTTGTCCTTGAAATGGCAGCTGCTGTGAGAGCTCTCTCAGCCCCATCCTCCTCACAGGGTGTCTGTTGTGGGGGAGGAAGGTAAAGGAGATTGTAAACCACTCTGAGATTCATAGTGAAGGGTGGGATATAAATCCAATTTCTTCTTCTTCTTCTTCTTCTTCTTCTTCTTCTTCTTCTTCTTCTTCTTCTTCTTCTTCTTCTTCTTCTTCTTCTTCTTCTTCCGTAGCCCTGGTCCTCCTGGAGCTTTCAATAGGCCCAGTACTAAGAACCCTGTAAGCTCTTGGAGGATTGGCTACATCAGGAGTGTGTGACCTAACATGCAAAGACGTTCCTGCTAAAAAAAAAGTCCTGGGTAAGACTATATAAGCTTATATAGATAAGAAAGGGGGAGGAGTCTTATTCTTTGTGAACAGATTTGATAATGGGAAAGTAATACTTTCTATCACTGGAGACTTTATCAGAATATATTTTCTGTTGCCAATCACCACTGTTTCTTCTCAGTTTGTTGGAACTCCATTAAAATGCCATTTTTTGGAGGAGACATGTTCTGTGGGGAAGGTCCTAATCAGGGGTGGGATTCTAGCAGGAGCTCCTTTGCATATTAGGCCAGACACCCCCTGATGTAGCCAATCCTCTAAGAGCTTACAAGGCTCTTTTTTGTAAGCTCTTGGAGAATTGGCTGCACCAGGGGGTGTGTGGCCTAATACGCAAAGGAGTTCCTGCTAGAATTCCACCCTGGTCCTAAATCACAGATCTTTTTGTTTGTCCTGGTTTGATTGCTAGAGACCAACTGCAAGGATGTACTAAGGAACATAGATGTTACTACCTAAGTGGGACAAATAATAGGACTATCCGAAAACACAGTCTCCAACACGCAAAAGCTGTCATCAGAAATGGTGCCTCTAGATCAGCAATATATAGTAAAGCACCAGTCAAGATCTACATAGGGTTGTTGACTCCAGCTTGGTACATTCCTAGAGATTTGGGGGCAGTCCCCAGGAAGGTGGGGTTTGAGGAGAGGAGGGCACTCAAGAGAAATGTGATGCCATTTTCTCCAGGAGAACGGATCTCCCTTGTCTGGAGATCATGAAGAACTCACTTGGAGGCTGGTAACCAGTGGCCGGTTTTGCTTGTCCAATATGAGCCTTTTCAGACACCAAAGTAAATTCAAATTAATATAAGTAATCCAAGTATTAGTTCAGAGGACCTGTTAAATCTGTGTGCACTTAGAATGTTGAGAGCAGATATTGGGTGCCAGTGGGGCAGGGGTGGGGGGGTCCAAACACATAATATTGGAAGATTTGACAACACCCAGGCTGCTAACAGACCAGTACTTTGGGCCAACTCAGAGATGCCTCTGAAATTGACCCAAAAAAGTCCCTCCAAATGTAAACATCTGCCACCCGTCCTCATCTCGTGTTCACCCCGTCCTCCAGACTCCGCAGTGTGACTGGAAAAGCTACCACTTCCAAAGTGGTAGCGGACTTTTGAGCCGCACGCCAGTCGCCTCCTTGGCGCCTGGAAGCGGAAGGGCACAAGCGAGTTGCCTTGGTGGGGCGAAACCGCCAAGCCGCCTCAAGTCGCATCCGTTTTTTAAACATTAAAACTGTTCAGTGCGCATACGGGTGACTGCTGAATACACGGGGACAGGAATGGTGTGAGGCAGCTGTCTGAACATGGCCATGTCGTCCTCTGGACGGGATGGGGACAGCTTTGGGGGGAGCGTCTGGAGGCCATCCTGATTTGGGACACCTCCCATCCACCCCTAAATGCCCGTCTGCTATCAGCCCCAGTGTCCTTTTGTGATAGAGGCAGCTGTTTCCCAAATGAGTGCAGCCTGCAAACAAAAAGGATATTATAGCATTGGGAAAAGTGCAGAAAAGGGCAACTAGAATGATTCAAGGGTTGGAACACTTTCCCTATGAAGAAAGGTTGAAACACTTGGGGCTCTTTACCTTGGAGAAATGTCGACTGCAGGGTGACATGATAGAGGTTTACAGGATTATGCATGGGACGGAGAAAGTAGAGAAAGAAGTACTTTTCTCCCTTTCTCACAATACAAGAACTCGTGGGCATTCGATGAAATTGCTGAGCAGTCGGGTTAAAACGGATAAAAGGAAGTACTTCTTTACCCAAAGGGTGATTAACGTGTGGAATTCACTGCCACAGGAGGTGGTGGTGGCTACAAGCATAGCCAGCTTCAAGAGGGAGTTAGATAAAAATATGGAGCAGAGGTCCATCAGTGGCTATTAGCCACAGTGTGTCTGTCTGTCTGTCTGTCTGTCTATCTATCTATCTATCTATCTATCTATCTATCTATCTATCTATCTATTGATGGATCGATCAATCGATTGATAGATATTTTGGCCACTGTGTGACACAGAGTGTTGGACTGGATGGGCCATTGGCCAGATCTAGCAGGGCTTCTCTAATGTTCTTAAAAGGTGATGTCTCTTTGGCACCTTGTTCGACAACGATGACGACTGCAGAGACTCAGAGCAGCTCACAATCTCCTATATCTTCTCCCCTCACAACAGACACCCTGTGAGGTGGGTGGGGCTGAGAGGGCTCTCCCAGCAGCTTTTAAGTACAACTCCTGCAATAGCTATGGCTAACCCAAGGCCATTCCAGCAGCTGCAAGTGGAGGAGTGGGAATCAGACCCGGTTCTCCCAGATGAGTCTGCACACTTAACCGCTACACCAAACTGGCTCTTTCCAAAGATATGGAGAAAAGGCAGGGTTGGTTCTTTGACTAAGAGACAGATACCTTAGGTAACAAGGAAGCTGGAATCAGGAACCATTTCAGCAGGTACCGTCACCTACAGGCACCATTTGGGGATCACTGAATCACTTTACTTGTTGCTTCTATTGATATTTTTTGCGCTGACACTTTGCATACTTGTGGCGTTAGATGCCTCCAGAGAACACTAAGCAGATATGCAGAAGTGGTTTATAAATGAATGAAATGGAGAACCAAATCAGAGCAGAGGGAAATTGTTTTTATTGGCACGTTTGAAACATAAACGTATTTTTATAATTCCCCGTCACTTTCTATTTTAACCCACTGTGCTTAACCCGAGGGAATTTGGGTTTGTGACTACCCAGAGGTATGGTACTTTAACATGAAGAAAAGACAAGGAACACATCGGGGCTTAGACAGGTCATGAAGCATTATTGTCAGCCACAGAAAGCACCATGAAGTGGAATAAGCTCTTACTTCTGTGCCAAGATCGTGAACAAAACTGAGCCTCTAACTCTTTAACACTATGAAAAAAGATGGTTTCGCCTTGGCACAGGACTGAAAACCCAATAATTAGGCAAGAAGGAGGATTTCAATTGCTCTCAAAGCAAATATTTCTTGATGATAATCTTTCCCACATGGAGCTTTATCCATTAGCCTGTGAAATTTACAGAGGGCTACAGAACTGTGTGAGAGAGACCATCCTGTTTATCTGAACGAGAAAAACAAGCTGGTCTCTAAATCCTACTGTCTCCAACATACAGATCCATAGGCCCTCTGAACCATATGGTAGCTACCTCCAGGGCTTTTTTTTGTAGCAGGAACTGCTTTGCATATTAGGCCACACACCCCTGATGTAGCCAATCCTCCAAGAGTTTACAGGGCTCCAGAAGGATTGGCTACATCATGGGTGTGTGGCCTAATATGCAAAGGAGCTCCTGCTACAAAAAAAGCCATGGCCATTATTACCCATAGAAGCAGCTCATGCCCAGCTCACTGAAATGGGGTAAAGCACCCTCAGCATCTGAGCAAAAGAAAGACAATCTGGGGAGCCATCATCTCCCTGTTTTACCAATTATTTTGGGAACACCAAAGCAACAGTAGAACAAACATAAGAAGGAGCCACAATTAAAATAGCGCATGCTTCAGGCTGCGATCACACACTAAATCATGCACTTTCAATCCACTTTCAAAGCACTTTCCAACTGGATTTTACTGCGCGAACTGAAAGCACATTGAAAGTGGATTGAAAGTGCACAATTTATTTTTTTATTTTATTCAATTTTTAGCCCACCCTCCCTGTGGGACAGGCTCAGGGCAGGCTGCAATATAAAAACAATCAACAATAAAAACAATAAAAGACCAATTTAAAAGATATAAAATCTAAAACTACAGAGTGACAATAGAGACTAAAATGGCAGGTTCTGCCTCACAGACGTGTAGGGTTGCCAATCCCCAGGTGGGGGCAGAGGATCCCCCGGTTTGGAGGCCCTCCCCCCGCTTCAGGGTTGTCAGAAAGCGGGGGGGGGGGGCGTGAGGGAAATGTCTGCTGGGAACTCTATTATTCCCTATTGAGATTTATTCCCATAGAGAATCATGGAGAATTGATCCACGGGTATCTGGGGCTCTGGGGGGGGGCTGTTTTCTGGGGTAGAGGCACCAAATTTTCAGTATAGCATCTAGTGCCTCTCTCCAAAATACCCCCCCAAGTTTCAAAAAGATTGGACCAGGGGGTCCAATTCTATGACCCCCAAAAGAAGGTGCCCCTATGCTTCATAATTTCCTATGGAAGGAAGGAATTGAAAAGGTGTGCCGTCCCTTTAAATGTGATGGCCAGAACTCCCTTTGGAATTCAACTATGCTTGTCACAGCCTTGATCTTGGCTCCACCCCTAATGTCTCCTGGCTCCACCCGCAAAATCTCCTGGCTCCACCCCCGAAGTCCCCAGATATTTCTTGAATTGGACTTGGCAACCCTACAGACGTGGCCTATTGTCCAGGTCCAGCAGGTCTTATAGCACTGGGATCGAATGAAGGGGGGAGGCCAGTAACAAGTGACATCTGTTGCCTTAGCGGAAAGCCTGGCGAAAGAGCTCTGTTCCACAGGCCTTGTGGAATTGGAGCAGATCCCACAGGGCCCAGATCTCCATTTAGCGTGTGTGATCACAGCCTACGGGTACGTTCACACTGCACCAAATAATGAGTTTTGGAGCTGGATATTTGCTATTCTTACACAGTAAAAATCCAGTGCTAAACTGCATTATTTAGTGTAGTGTGAAGACACCCTATGAATCACATCCTGAAGGTAAGAAAAAAACGTCTATGGACAACTATTTCCCCCCCATGAAAAGTCTATTGGAATATCTTCCTATAAACATTCCTTTGCACCATTTTTAAATTCTTCCTTTTCCATCTTTGTTCAAATGGTGCTACACTCCTGTGCTGATATAAATTTTAATATGCAGAAATAAATCTCTTTGACTTGCATATACTTAGATGAAAACGATTACACAGGTAGACATTCATACCCCTTTTCTTTCTTTTTGATTGCAAATTAAGTAGTTTTAATATAACAATGGAACGCCCTAATATATTTTGGCTTCTGATTTTGTACAAGTAATTATCTGTTTGGTTCCATGTTATCTTGGCTGACATACTGCAATTTGCCAAGCATAACGCAAAAGTTCCCCCCGGAGGCCTAAAATATTCAACACTTCCATGATAGGTGACAAATGTGAAGTACAACTGAACCATCATCACATACTACCTAAATTTAGAAGAGACGTGACTCTATAATTTGCGTCCTTTGGTTGGAAAGCTGCCAAGATGCAACCTTCGGAAAAGGATCTATGTAAAACCAAAGAATGTAAAACAGGTTTCCTGCTTAGAAATGAGTATTCCAATCACATTTCACAGAGCAGAAGAACCGATTGCCATGGACTCAGCTATGGTAAGATCAAGGGTGGAATTCTAGCAGGAGCTCCTTTGCATATTAGGCCACCCCCCCCCCCCGATGTAAGCTCTTTTTTGTAAGCTCTTGGAAGATTGGCTACATCAGGGTGTGTGTGGCCTAATACACAAAGGAACTCCTGCTAGGTAATATTAAGGTCTACCTAGACATAGCACATGAGATCCATGATCAGGAAATAGAAGAAGAAGGCTGCAGATGTATACCCCGCCCATCTCTCTGAATCAGAGACTCAGAGCGGCTTACAATCTCCTTTATCTCCTTCCCCCACAACAGACACCTTGTGAAGTGGTTGGGGCTGAGAGGCCTCTTAGAGCAGTTGCCGTTTCAAGGACAACTCTGCGAGAGCTATGACTAACCCAAGGCCATTCCAGCAGCTGCAAGTGGAGGAGTGGGGAATCAAACCCGGTTCTCCCAGATAAGAGTTCACACACTTAACCACTACACCAAACTGGCTCTCCAGATACTGCTGGGTTTGGGGGTGTGGTGTTGTTATTTGTGTGTGTGTGTGTTTCAATTTAGCATAGATAGCTCAAGGGGCTGCTGATTTGATCTGGGAAGCCTCACTATGAGAGGGGACAGTTTAATCCTCTCCTCCCGCATTTAGACCACTTCCCTGATCTAACTTTCTGGAGGGTATCTATCTGTTCCCTGTCTGTAAGGTTACTTCAGAGGAGGATTTAAATTAATGAATCAGTGCAGGAGGGGAGAGTTAAATACCCCACTTTCCTGACCAAATTGGGTGCCATCAAGTCACACAACCAATCGACAGCAACCCCTGCAAGGAAATGTTCAAGATGTGAGAAGCAGAGGTGGTTTTCATTGTTTCACTCTGTGGAGTCTTGCTTGGCGTTCTCCCATCCAAGTACCAACTCATCTTATCTTCCAAGTTCCAACAAGGTCAGGCAACCATTAGCAGCCTAATTACTCTGAAGTATATATATATATAAAAAAAACAAATGCATGGGAAATACTAATTTTGCTTCATGTCAGATTTGGCCTTCAACTGAAGCCCTTTGGTCAGGTCTTTTTTTTTTTTTTGTAGCAGGAACTCTTTTACATATCAAACCACACACCCCTGATGTAGACAATCCTCCTGGAGTTTCCAGTAGGCCAGGGGTGTCAAGCATGTGACACGGGGGCTGAATCAGGCCCCCAGAGGGCTTCTATCAGGCCCCCTGAGCAACTGGCTGTCATCTGCTTCCCTCTCCCTTGCTTCCTTCTGTATCTCAAATTGCTTTGCCAGGCTTGCTCCATCGCACAGGAGCTACAGAGCAAAGCCTCTCTTTTCTCCATTGGCTGTAGTTTCCCTGGCCAATACAGATGCTTTGTGGGCTTCTGTATAGTGGAGAGCCAGCTTAGTGTAGTAGTTAAGTGGTTAAGTGCGCGGACTCTTATTTGGGAGAACCGGGTTTGATTCCTCACTCCTCCACTTGCAGCTGCTGGAATGGCCTTGGGTCACCCATAGCTCCAGTAGGAGCTTCTGGGAGAGCTCTCTCAGCCCCACCCACCACACAGGGTGTCTGTTGTGGGGTGGGGGAAGGTAAAGGAGATTGTGACCGCTCTGAGACTCTGAGATTCAGAGTATAGGGCGGGATATAAATCCAATACCTTCTTCCTCTTCTTCTTCCTCTTCTTCCTCTCTCTCTTCGTCTTCTTGGTGTTGTACTCCACTGATGTCCTTGTTCTCCCTAAGCTCCATCTCCAAATTTCCAGGAATTTCCTATCATGGAGCTGGCAACCGTACACACAAACACACCACACACACACTGATGAACAGGGGAGACCTGGTAACTCTAGAGAAATTAGGCTACCACTTGCCAATACTGAGGCAAGAGTATTGAAGGAGTTAGAGGCAGGTCTCGGTGGATACTGAGGGGTGGGGAATTGCACCCTCCCAATCACACACATCTTTCTCGAAGTGGACCTCCAGGGAAACCAGCTCCTGTCTAGGATGCTGTGTATTTAGAGATGTAGGATATAAATGAGCTACCCAGAGATTTTATTTTTATTTTCTTAAATAGAAATAATCGTATATTTATTAAGGACTGAACTAGTCGAGAGCAATAGTTAACATTTTATGAGATGAAAGGGTTTGATTTTGCTTCCTCTTGAGCGGAATTAAACAGCAAAGCTGAATTTTGTTCGACACAGCCCCCCCCCCCTCCTTAAATTGAAAATTCACATTAAAATAATTATAGATGCCCCAAAGAGCATTATGTTGCATGTTTGTTAAATATGATTTCCAATTCCTCGTCATTAAACTAATTAGGAACGTATTGCCTATTATTTTGTGCCCACTAATATAAAAACATCTCCTTTCTCAATATTAATTGCTGGAGGTTGGAGTGCTTTTATGCAACATTCTGTTGGAAGTTTTCATGTTTATTTTTGTTTTGGCTTTTTCTTTTTCCTCATTAGATTGTGGTGCTGTCCTTGGGGCAAAATAACCATTCCATTTATCATCAATTGTGCCTAAACTTGTTCCAGAGACTTATGAATACACAATTACTGAGAATGGTAATAAATAAATTATTTCAGAATAAACAAACGTGCTGCATGAGGAGGGGTGTGTTAAGTGAGTATAGAGTGAGTATAATTTAGAGTGAGTATAAATGGGCAGTCTTTGCAGTGGAGGACGGTAAGAAGGGGGGTGCCGCAAGGCTCAGTACTGGGTCCCATGCTCTTTAGCTTGTTCATAAATGATTTGGAGTTGGGAGTGAGCAGTGAAGTGGCCAAGTTTGCAGATAACACTAAATTGTTCAGGGTGGTGAGAACCAGAGAGGATTGTGAGGCACTCCAAAGGGATCTGTTGAGGCTGGATGAGTGGGCGTCAACGTGGCAGATAAGGTTCAGTGTGGCCAAGTGCAAAGTAATGCACATTGGGGCCAAGAATCCCAGCTACAAATACAAGTTGATGGGGTGTGAACTGGCAGAGACTAACCAAGAGAGAGAGATCTCGGGGTCGTGGTAGATAACTCACTGAAAATGTCAAGACAGTGTGTGATTGTAATAAAAAAGGCCAACGCCATGCTGGGAATTATTAGGAAGGGAGTTGAAAACAAATCAGCCAGTATCATAATGCCCCTGTATAAATCGATGGTGAGGTCTCATTTGGAATACTGTGTGCAATTCTGGTTACCGCACCTCAAAAAGGATATTATAGCATTGGAAAAAGTCCAGAAAAGGGCAACTAGAATTATTAAAGGTTTGGAACACTTTCCCTATGAAGAAAGGTTAAAACGCTTGGGGCTCTTTAGCTTGGAGAAACGTTGACTGCGGGGTGACATGATAGAGGTTTACATGATAATGCATGGTATGGAGAAAGTAGAGAAAGAAGTCCTTTTCTCCCTTTCTCACAATGCAAGAACTCGTGGGCATTCAATGAAATTGCTGCGCAGTCAGGTTAAAACAGATAAAAGGAAGTACTTCTTCACCCAAAGGGTGATTAACATGTGGAATTCACTGCCACAGGAGGTGGTGGCAGCTACAAGCATAGACAGCTTCAAAAGGGGGTTAGATAACAATAGGGAGCAGAGGTCCATCAGTGGCTATTAGCCACAGTGTGTTTATGTGTGTGTGTGTGTGTGTATATATATATATATATATATTTGGCCACTGTGTGACACAGAGCTTTGGACTGGATGGGCCATTGGCCTGATCCAACATGGCTTCTCTTATGTTCTTAAGTGCCATCAAGTTGCTTCTTACTTGAGAGCCAGTTCGGTGTAGTGGTTAAAAACACAGACTCTAATCTAGGAGGACCAGATTTGATTCCCCACTCTTCGACATGCACATAGTGGCTTTGGGTCAACCACAGTTCTTGTAGAGCTGTTCCTCTCAAGAGCAGTTCTCAAAAGAGCTCTCTCAGGCCCACCTACCTCACAGAGTGTCTGTTGTGAGGAGGAGAGGGGAAAGTAGATTGTAAGCCACTCCAAGTGAATGGAAGGGTATAAATCCAATCTCTTCTTCTTCTGCTACTACTTATGGTGACCCTATGAATTAATCAGGGCCGGCACTGCCACTAGGCGAA
Organism: Heteronotia binoei; assembly: GCF_032191835.1. Classification (NCBI taxonomy): domain Eukaryota; kingdom Metazoa; phylum Chordata; class Lepidosauria; order Squamata; family Gekkonidae; genus Heteronotia; species Heteronotia binoei. Next base: position 122,887,348 of record NC_083229.1, read on the forward strand.
CGAGGCAATTGCCTAGGGCTCTGGCCTTCTGGGAGCACTGAATTAGGCACCCCCATCTTACTGAGTGACATTTCAGTGTGTGTGGGGTTCCAGAAGTTAGCCTTGCCAAGGGTGCCAGACAGCCTAGGGCCAACCCTGGAATTGATGACACACAAAAAGTCCTCTCATTAACAGCCTTACTCTGGTCTTGCAAACTGAAAGCCATGCCTTCCTAGACTGAGTCAATCCATCTCTTGTTGGGACTCCCTGTTTTCCTGCTGCTTCCAGCATTGTTGCCTTTTACAGTGACTCTCGTCAACAGACAGACAGACAAGCAGACAGATTAGGGTTGCCAAGTTCCCTGCAGCCTCCTCTATGGTTTTCCTGGATGCTCTAGCATTTTGGGAGGTAAAAACTCTATGGTACTTATTGTACTTACAACAGACCATAGAGTTTTCCTGGAAATGCCTAGAGCAGCTGGCACATGACATCGTCGGCGCAATGACATCACTCGCAGCTGATGTCACCGTGCCGGCAACATTGGCTGCATCAGGGGTGTGTGGCCTAAGATGCAAAGGAGTTTGTGCTACAAAAACAGCCCTGATTGGCCCAAGGTCCCCTAAAAAGCTTCCATGGCAGCCAATCCTTAACAATTCTTTTCAACTGTAAAGTTAACCTCCTCATTTGGTTTACGGGCTGGGAGGTGGTGTCAGAATCCTCCTGTCTCCTGCCACGCTCTGTATTTCAATGGAAGTGCATTTCTATGCATTTGTCTTCCAATATGTTCCAATGAACAATTGCTCCTTCCCCCCTCGTTCCTCTCCTACCTACCTCCCGCTCACCCTCTCCTTTGGTATTCAGTGCAGGAGAACTGTATATGTCCTTGGAGACTGTAACTGTAACATGAAAGCGTTCTCAAGTGAATTGCCCTGCACCTAAACACGCTCCTCCTTCTACCATCCAGGCAAGAAGAATAGCCACGACCTTTGAAATAACCAGGGGTCATTTTGTAGAAAAATAGGTGGTGGAGCTCATTCCCATATGCCGCCCCCCTCCCCCAGCGAAAAGAGCCCCAGGAGAGCAAGTAGGCTTCCCAATCCCCAGGTCCCAGTGGGGAATCTCCCGTTTTTACAGGCTTCTCCCTGCCCCCAGCCAGCTGGCCGGTGGGAGAAGCCCCGCCTCCCACAATCACCATGTGATTTTAGAGCTCCTGCAGGTCTGTTTTTAAAATATGTGCCTTTAAAGCCGAGCAGGAAGCAGGAAACAGGAAGGGCTTCGGAGAACGGCCCCTCCCTTTGTTTTGCTTTCGTTTTTAGAGCAAGTCAAGTTCTGCAGGAACAAGACCCAGTAAGTATTTGTGAGTGAGAGAGAGGGAGGGGGCAGGGGATTCCCTGGTTTGGAGGCCCTCCCGCCCCCCTTTAGAAAGCATGGGAGGGAGGGAAATGTCTACTGGGAACTATTATTCCCTATGGAGAATGATTCCCATAGGGAATAATGGGGAATTGATCCATGGCTATTGGGGACTGGGGGGGGGGTATGTTTTGAGGTAAAGGCACCAAATTTTTAATATAGCATCTAGTGCCTCTCCCCAAAATACCCCCCCAAGTTTCAAAACGATTGGACCAGGGTGTCCAATTCTATGAGCCCCAAAAGATGATGCCCCTATCCTTCATTATTTCCTATGGAAGAAAGGCATTTTAAAAGGTGTGCTGTCCCTTTAAATGTGATGGCCAGAAATCCCTTGGAGTTCAATTATGCTTGTCACATCCTTGTTCCTGGCTCCACCCCCAATGTCTCCTGTCTCCACCCCCAAAGTCTCCTGGCTCCACCCCCAAAGTCCCCAGATATTTCTTGAATTGGACTTGGCAACCCTAAGAGCAAGGCCTGCTTGGGCTGACCAGAAATCCAGCCAGCCCAAGTAGGCCTCGCTCACCTGGGGATCTCCTGGGCTGCTCCTCCCAACTGTGAAAAGGCCAATAAGCCACCCGCCTCCCAAAATCACATAGGAAGTGGAGAGGGGGGGGGGCTTCTCCAGGGGTTAATGTGGGCTGCTGGGGTTTGGCATAGCCCCTGGTGGCTGGCTGGCTGCTCATTCTACTAATTTAGGGATTGTTATGCAGCTGCACCTATTACCAATGGACAAGGTAGGTGGGGAGTGTTGTGTCCTAGGCTCAAATGGGAGAACTGTTACTTTTGGAGGGAACTGTTACTTTTGGAGGGCAGCTGAACAAGCCAAAGCTTGTACTCCACACCAGGGTTCCAGAGAAGGCCTAAGCGTGCCCAATCAGGGAAAGGATTGAAACATAAGTAGCCAATCAACATCTAGGCTCATACTGTACCCTGATAGGCCCTTAGGCCCCTGTAAATAGCCAATCCATGTACATAGTTAAGGACCAATCAGAAGGGGGCAAGAATTGTATAAAGGAGCGGGAGGTTTGAATAGAGCTCAGTCTGTGTTTGTGTTCCTGAAGTAAAGCTTGCTGAAATCACTCTCCGACTCTGGTCTTTTACTGCGTCGACCCCAGTACTTTACAGGGAGGAAAAGGGGGAATCCTCAGAAAGGTTCAGGAGCTGTGCTCCTGTGAGCTCCTGCTGAATTTCAAGGCCTGGAGATAACACTCTGTACTCTTGAACTGTGTTTTACTTTTGTTTAGCCTAGAAAATAACCCCTTTTCAAATGTTTATGTTAACATGGCTAGTTGGGGTGGGGAAGGGGAATAGTGAGTTATTTTAGAGCTGTTTGTAGCCATAGTTGTGATTCCTAGTGATACCGTCCTGGTAATGAGGTATGCATTTGCAACGCCTCAGTAATAAAGCCTCAGCTGGTTAACAAGAGGAGCGGTCTACCTGAGTGTTACCTGGCAGGCAGGGCTCACTTTGTAGCAGGAGCTCTTTTGCATATTAGACCACACAACCCAGATGTAGCCAATCCTCCAAGAGTTTACAGTTGTGTCTTGAAATACTGTCCTGGAATTCACAACACAGCACGTGTGCGGGTATGCGGAGGTGACCAGTGGGAGACCGCAGGTCGCCAGATGTAAGGACAAAATTACACTCTGCCTATGAAGATCGGTGGCGGGAACTTTAACTGGCCAGGATTGGACCTGGCCAGGTAGAGGGTTGTTCCGGGAGTTGTATATAATCGCCATCTTCCCTTTGTGATATACTCGCCATCTTCCCTTTGTGATATACTCGCCAATAAAGCATGTTGCCTTCTACAAATCTCGTAACTCAGTACATTACAAGCCCTTTAAGCTTTTGAAGGATTGGGTACATCAGGGGTGTGTGGCCTAATATGCAAAGGAGCTCCTGCTACAAAGTGAGTCCTGCTTGCAGGCGGAACTGATCGGCCATTTCTAACAGCCAAGAAAGATATCTTTTGAGCCCCTTTGGCTCTCTGAGAATTCGACCTGCTGTTGTGCTGGCTGGCTTTGTCGCCTCATTTTTGCTTACTCATATTAATGAGCAGGTCTTGCAGGGAAAACCATTGGGTTTGCCCGTCGGCTGGCAGGAGTGAAATCACTTCTGCTTGTGGCAATTACTAGCGTGGGCTTGGCAGACATCACGGATGGAGGACGAGACAGTTTGCTCATAAACCTGTACCTGAGATGAAGCTGAGTCACCACAAGATGGCAGCTAAAGGCAACAGAAACAAGACAGTACAGAAGGGTGTGAAGATGGATGGAGCAGTGCCAAAGCTGTCTGTTGAATTCCTGAAGGGGAAATCGGGTTGGTACAATGCAGGGTTCCATTTGAACTGGGACAAAGGCTTGGCGCTGCTGTTATCTGCGTGTGGTCAGAAGAACTGTTCTTAATGCTCTGCCGTGACTAGCTGAATTCGGGAGCCCTGCGCCTTTATGATGTTCTCGGGATTCTTGCCCTTAAGGTTCGTTATTATTATCATCGCAGCGTGATCGGGGCACAAGGCACCGTGCAGGGTATCATAAAGCAAAACAAATTGGCTCTTGCCACAGCTTTAAGTGTGCGTTTTGTTCAGGGTGGGAGACAGTAAATTAAAAGAAGGGGAGGCGCAAATAGAACAATGAATGAATGCGAGCAGGTGCATTTGTGCATCCTTGGACTCTATTGCATTGCTGCTTAGTAGTGTTGCCAATCTTCAGGTGGGGCAGAGGATCCCACGATTTGGAGGCCCTCCTCCCACTTCAGGATCATCAGAAAGAGGTGGGTGGGAAATGTCTGCTGGACACTCCATTATTCTCTGTGGAGACCAATTCTGCAAGTATCTGGGGCTCGGGCAATGTTCCCTCTAAGCTGCAGAGTCTTGTGAGCAAAAATTCTACTTTGTGAGCTACTGGTATTGACGTTGTGAGCTACTGGCATTAAAGTTGTGAGCTACGGCATAAATTATTGTGCTCTGGGGTCCTCCTTCCTGAGCTAAGACAAAAAAGGTGTGAGCTGGAGGCTCAAACTCTGTGAGCTAGCTCACGCTCACTCAGCTTAGAGGGAACACTGGGCTCGGGGGTGGGGTTATTTTTGAGGTAAAGGCACCAAATTTGCAGCATGGTATCCAATGACTCTCCTCAAAACACTCTCCAGGTTTTAACTGGGGTCCAATTCTATGAGCCCCCGAAAGAAGGTGCCCCTATCCGTCATTATTTCTAATGGAGGAAAGGCATTTAAAAGATGTGTAAAAGTTAAAGGCAATCCCCTGTGCAAGCACCAGTTGTTTCTGACTCTGGGGTGATATTGCTTTCACAACGTTTTATGGCAGACGTTTTATGAGGTGGATTGCCATGGCCTTCCTCAGTCATCTACACTTTCCCCCCAGCAAGCTGGGTATTCATTTGACCAACCTCGGAAGGATGGAAGGCTGAGTCAACCTTTAGCCGGCTACCTGAGCCCAGCTTCCACCGGGATCGGACTCAGGTCATGAGCAGAGTTTGACTGCAATACTGCAGCTTGCCACCCTGCGCCACGGGGCTCTTTTGCTAAAAAGTGTGAGGCCTCTTTAAATGTGATGGCCAGAACTCCCTTCAGGCCTGTAGCCACGAGGGGGCCTCACGGGGCACGGCCCCCTGACTTATGTGCAATGCCCCCCTGACTTTCAAGCCTTACCTTGCCCCCCAACTTTTTGGGGAACCACCGCCACTGCTGTGGCACCTCACGCTGCCTTGCTGCACTGAGCTGGGCTCTCAGACTCAGACTCCCTCTCCCACCCCCACCACTAGCCCGTGTGTGGCTGTACTTTTCCCACTTCAACTAAGGCTTGTAGCCTCACAGGCACTCAAGGCTGCTACCGCTGCCGCCTGATTTGCCTCCCAAACATCCATGGAAAACCTGCTCCTCTAACCCCCCCCCCACTTAAGTCCTCTCCCACGCCAAATTGGGCTGCCTGCGGCCCGTGACGAAAACACAGAAGATTTATTTAATGTCAAAAATCCAAACCTCTCACACTTCCCTTGTAGCTTGCAAAGCAGCCCTGCCCCAGCAAGGAGGAAAGTCCCACCTCCAAAGCTGCCCAGAGTCCAATCTGTTGCTCTGTTGTGCCCTTAGCCCCGCCTCCCGTCCAATCACATGCTGCTGCTTTGGTTCCGCTTAGTGAATTTTGTTTGCAGCAAAAAAACTTCTGCTGCCTATTGACGCTCTCTTTCTCACCACTTGCCCACTCACCTCTAGTGCATAAGCCTGGTGAGTTGAAGCCAGACTCCAGGTGGGACCCGGAGATCCCCTTTAGTGCCATGTTGAGGATTAGTCCAGCCTCCAAGGCAGTGCAAACTGCACTCTAATCTATCCCAAAGACTTCTGTGGGGATGCCAGGCTCCAGGTGGGACCTGGGGATCTCCATTCAAAAGGGGGAGGGGTTGCAATGGGATGCTGCTGGACTCAGTCCAGTTTCAGTCTCCTAGGGATCCTTATTTTAAAGAGTCTTTAATAATTTCTGCACGGGGGGGGGGTTGGAATGGGTTTCTGCCAACTTGGGGATCCCCATTTAAAGAGTTGTGATATTATTACTATTAAGCTGCCTTCTGCTGAATCACACCATCGGCCCATCAAAGTCTGTATCTTGTGCTCAGATTGCTGGGGGGGGGGGGCTCTCCGGGGTCTGGGGGGAAGGGGAATTAGATGCCAAGCTGGACTCAAGGTTAGAATGCCAGACCTCAATTCATGGGATGTGTGTGCTTTGCTTGAGTTACTGTGTCTGCTGCTATTCTGGAGACAGCTGTTGGGTTTTCCCCACTTTTTCAGCTTATCTGAGGGGTGACATGATAAAGATTTACTAGATTGCCTGGGACAGATAGAAGTACTTTTTTCTCTTTCCCACATCATGAGAACTCGTGAACATTCAATGAAATTGCTGAGCAGTCAGGTTAGAACTGATAAAAGGAAGTCCTTCTTCACCCAAAGGGTGATTCACACATGGAATTCAATGCCACAGGAGGTGTTGGTGGCTACAAGCATAGACAGCTTCAAGAGGGGATTACAGAAACATATGGAGCAGAGGTCCACCAGTGGCTATTAGCCACAGTATATTGTTGGAACTCTCTGTCTGGGGCAGTGATGCTCTGTATTCTTGGTTCTTGGTGCTTGGAGGGGCAACAGTAGGAGGGCTTTTAGTGTCCTGACCCCACTGATGGACCTCCTGATGGTGCCTGGTTTTTTTTGGCCACTGTGTGACACTGAGTGTTGGACTGGATGGGCCACTGGCCTGATCCAACATGGCTTCTCATGTTCTTATGTTCTTCTGCCTTAAGGACACGAAGTCAAATCAGAGAGTGCTAATAGATAAAAAATGCAGGTTATTTTTGACGTCTCTAGAACATATGGAGGCATACATAGTGCATTCCCCCCGCCCCTGTTTTTAGTGACGAAAGGTGTGTTATATTGCCAGGAAATGGACAAGTTAATAACTAGATGAGCATCCAGAGCTACATGTGAGGCAGCATTCTCTTGCGTCAGTCATTTTTTGAAGCCACAACAGCTGTTGATAGCCCATCAGCAGAAACACAATCTAGTACTGCTGCACTCACAAATAACATCGATAAGGACCAGAACCAGAAACTTTTTTGTGAAACAAATATGACAAGTAATGCTATGGCAGCATCTTTGCAATAAACCAGATAGATAGATGATAGATAGATGATAGATAGATGATAGATAGATAGATGATAGATAGATAGATAGATAGATAGATAGATAGATAGATAGATAGATAGATAGATAGATAGATAGATAGATAGATAGATAGATAGATAGATGGATGGATGGATGGATGGATGGATGGATGGATGGATGGATGGATGGATGGATGGATGGATGGATGGATGGATGGATGGATGGATGGATGGATAGATAGATAGATAGATATGAGAGGAGTGAAATAATGAAATGAGCTGAAACAGGAGGAACCAAATGTAATGTCTTAGTGATTGTTAAGGTGCAAGGAGCAGAACCGGGTACAAACATTTAGTAACCATAGCACAGGGGTAGTAGCCATTGTTAAAACGCAGAAACCGAAAAGAAATAACACGGCTGAACAAGCCATGGCAACAGTAAGATTAATAGCAAATAGAGATTAATCAGCAATAGAAATTAATCAGCAGCAAGTACGCAGGCGTAATCAAGTAATGAATATTAACTGACACACCCCACCTCGGGGAAAAGTAAATTTAAATGCACATGCAATGTATGTAACGGGAGGGGTACATATCAAGGAGGGGGTGAAGTAGGCGTGCCGGGTAGCCTGTACCCTCTAAGTACCTCAGCCTATGGGGAAAGGAGGAGGGACTCATCGGCCGGGAGTAAAGGATAAAATGGCATGTATGGAACTAATCAGGGAGCTCGTTGAAAAGCGACTCCCCTCTTTCTTGATATCAATAAAGTTGTATACTTCAAAGGAGACTCCCGACTGACAGCTCTTTTTCTTTGCATCTCCTGGAGGGGCCAGGGGAGGCAGCCAAATTGTCTCTAACAATTGGGGGCTCGTCCGGGATCACGTGACCTGTCACCAGCCCACTCAGCGAACTCCAATTGGGAAGGTGCACCTCGTGAGTATTTCACGACCCATTGGATCTCCATTGGCTGGGATTGGAGACAGCTCAAGACCCGTGACACTGTAGATCGCAGTCAGTCGGTGACGCTCCAGGCAGGAGGGGCCTGCCAGGCAGGAGGGGCCTGCCAGAAAGACGAGCTCGCACAAACTTGGAAATCGGGACGTCCCGTCTAGTTAAGGTAAGACCGCGGCAAATGGGAAATAGAAGTTCTCAGTTTAAAGAGGGTAACGGATCTGGGGAGGCTTAGGGAATCCCCCAGATACAGGCAGACAGTCATTTAGCACTGATGCTAAAGAAGCTAGAAGGATAGTCTTTGACTGTTTGAATAAGGAGAAGATGGTGAACTTCTCTGTTTTTGTGTGGCCAAAGTATAAGTTGCGGGGACTTATCTGGCCTCCCTTTGGTAGCTTTGATGAAACAGTGAGACAGCTGTTAAACATTTATATTAACGAAAGGAGGCCTTGAAATGAGGAATCCAGTTATGTGGGGGCATGGATGCCTCAACCAGGATCACTGGTCTGCATGAGGAAATTTAAAAGGGAAAAACAAAAAGAAATGGTTGCTTTTAGTGTGGCCACACCAAAGGGAACTCTCTTGGCTAAAGTCTCTTGGGGAGGGACGGTGGCTCAGTGGTAGAGCATCTGCTTGGAAGCAGAAGGTCCCAGGATCAATCCCTGGCATCTCCAAAAAGGGTCCAGGCAAATAGGTGTGAAAAGCCTCAGCTTGAGACCCTGGAGAGCCACTGCCAGTCTGAGTAGACAATACTGACTTTGATGGACCAAGGGTCTGATTCAGTATAAGGCAGCTTCATATGTTCATGTTCAAGTCTGGATACCAGTCTCCAGGTGTAGCCAGGAGACATCCTGCAATTTCTCTAGATTGCAGCTGCATTCTTAAAGTATTCCAGGAACTTCAACCTGGACATGGTTATTGGGTGATCTTTGTCAGATAATCCTCTTGTAGTAAAGAAATGAGTGTTGGGAAACAGAGAGGGGAGAGAACTGGTCAAACCCCCCCCCCACTCTGTTGGAATATTTTTTTCCTTTTCCTTTCTTTTCCCTTCTTTTGTTCTTGTTAGTATTTGGTATTTGTAAAGAAGTGACATATCTTTACACTTAGTGAAAAGTGTAAGTTCTGTCTTGCATAAGTAAACTACTTTGGAAATGTTGTTGGAACATTATAAAGAAATACATTATAAAGAGAGTGCTGTCTGTATAGTCAGAGATTAAAAGTGTTGGAAGGTAGTAAAGTGTTAAAATAAAGTTTGCTTTCATGGTTGGAGTTTAGCAGGATAACTGTGGCACAGAAGGTTAAAATAGCTGAAAGTATTGGGAAGGATTTCTTTCTTTTAAAGTGGTAATGAGAGTTAAGAGTTTATTTTGGTGTACATATTTTGAGTAGCTAAAACAGATTCAGTTGCTTTCCTTGTACATTGTTTGGCAAAACCTTTTATAGACCAAACTTTGAGCCTTTCTCCTGCCAGGAGACTGGCATCCTCCAAGTCCTAGCCCCTCCTTTTGGAATGTTAGGAAACAATACAATATGTAGCTAAGATGGAGAAAGCAGGTTCTTTCTCCAAGGATTTTTTTTCTTGCTGAACAGAGGTTTGCCTTAAAACAAAGCAGAGTTAAGTATTCCGAATGAATGTAAGATGAGAGGTTTTATTTTAAAGTAAAAGGACAGTTGTAGATAAATTAATTTTAAGTATTTACGGCTTTTAAACCTGGTTTTTATCAATGTTCTGTAAATAAACAAGGAAGTTGTTGAAGCACAATTAGTGGGAGAAGAAAGTGCAATGTTTATGTCATTGGTTATAAACAACATAATGCTTTAACCCTAAAAGGGTGAGGGCCAATGTTCCCTTTAAGATGAGTTGGCATGGGCAGGCTCATGGATTTCTAGCCTTCAGCTCACACTTTTTGTAGGAGTAGTCCCAGAGCACAACTGCCAGTACTCGGCAGCTTAAAAGGAACATTGGTAGGGTTAAAATTATGCACTATTAAAAAAAAATGCACTATTATATCAGAAGTTGTGGAATAAAAAGTGAGATATCTGAATTGGACCCCCAGAGGAAATAACATTATCTTAAGCGGACTCAAAGTTTTAATGGCAACCTTGTGTGCTGCCTAGAATTATGCCATTAAAGGTTTGGTATGGTATGGTGTGCTGCCTAGAGAAATAACTTTTGTTGAGAAATACTTTTAATAGTAGTTTATAAGCAATAAAACAGAATAATGCTAGTTATGACAAATTCCAGATTTCTAAAATGTAAAACTAATGGAGACTTTTAAAGGACAAGAATGGAGAAACATGATAATGTAAAATTTACAAAACCTCCAGATCAAAAAGCTAACCAAATCTAAAAGATGTTCCTCTACTCCAGGGAAGTGCTGGTTCTTTCCAAGCAGTAGAGGAGAAAAGGTGCAACGATATAAAGGGAACAAGGGGGAACAAAAGGCAGGAATAATTAATTTGGGATGGTCTGGCCAAACCTGTACTTCATGTTTTCAAATGTAAACTCTATTAAAGAGAAAGGGTAGTTTATTTAGGTTAATAAAACTCTTAAACATTTTGAAGGGAAAAAGAAAATGAAAATGCTAACCAGTAAAGGTGGGGAATTCAGATCCTGAATTTAGCAGGAGCTCACAGGAGAGCAGCTCCTGAACTTTTCTGATGGCACCATCTCTTTCTCCCCATCTAGCTACCTTGACTATTGAAAAATAGGTGCAACTGCATAACAATTCCTGGATGAAATCCACCAACTATTTTTTTTTTACAATACCCCTGATAAAATTAATATCAGAAGAATTAAGGATTGGTGAAGCAAAGGGAACAGAACAGTTAATTATGTGTGTGCAGGTATCAGATTTAATTTTTGGATAAGGTTATAGAGAATAAGCTAACTAATATGGCAGTTAAAAAAAAGCTAAAGAAGAAACAATAACAGGGTTTTGGGAAAAGTGGCATTATAAAGTTTAGTTAAACTTAAGGTATAATTTGTGTAAGAGACTGTAAAAGGAAAAACGGTGGCTCTCCAAGCCATTAATTAAATAAGTGTTAAGTGGTTGTACGAAGGGAAGTATCAGGGAGTTCAAGCCAAGATGGATATAGGAAATTTGTATGTTTAGGAAATTTTGGAAAAAAACTATATTGTGTGTGTGGTGTATAAAAGTGGATTGTACTGCCTTGAGGAGGAAGGCTATCAGTTACTCTACCTTGATATACCTACTTCTATTTATCAAAATGCTGCTAAAAAGTTTGCCTCAGTCGGGAATAACTGGCTGAGTTATTATGTGTTATTTGGATCAGCTACTGTCCGTGCTGTTTTCTTTCTTCAACAGAAAAGCCTTGCTGATGCGAACGCTGTCCCTACACCAACATGGACTGGGTGACTGGGTTTTAGTCAAGACTGGAAAGGAAAGGCCGTTGTCTCAGCAGTGGTTAGAACCTTGCCAGGTGACACTAACAACGTAAACAGCAGTTGGCACAGCAGAGAGTGGCTGGATGTATTACACATGGTGAAAGAGGCTCCAGCAGCAGTGAATTACATGGCTGATAAATAAAATTGTTGAACGGTAGCATAAAATCACAAACAAATAACTTTTAATTTAAGTTTTCTAAGTGTTAAATGGACTCTAAAAAGATTGTTTTATATAATTCATATCGTTTGATACATTATTAGAACTTTGAAGTAGGAGTAGGTTGCAAAAGGGAGATTGTGTAACGCATATAAGGTTAAGGTTTACCAGAATGACAGGTGGCTGGACCCTATCATGTCGAAGATTGTATCTGATTTTACAAAAACTTCTGTTAATAATACTGATCTCTAAGGTCCAATGTCCTGGAACTGGAGGAAACACCTGGATCCGCCACGCTCATTATATGTTTCAGCAACATGGGAAAAGCTCTAGATTAATTTATGAGCGTCCCACATCAGTAGCAACGCTGAGTCTGCTACTTGGACTAATAAGTGAGCCCCCATTAGTAGTAGGGTCCTTACAAGCATTATCTCAACGATCAGAAAGCGAAATATTGTTTGTCTCCCCCTCAAATATAGGAAAAACCGGATTAAGGTGGTTTAGATACAGCAAGTTGACCCCAGGCTTATGTTTCTGTTGAATTCATAGTGGGGTATGGAACTCTATAGTGCCAGGCTTCAACCAGGCATGAGAAAGAATGAGCAAGCTGAGTAACTACAGCGCTTGCACAGACTACTTCTGGTTGTCAAAACCAGGAAATCATACATGGGGGAACAAAACTCTCCTGTGGGGCAAGACAACTTTGGGAGATATTTTTCCTGACATACCAATGTTCCAGGCTGATTTCAGGTAAAGGTAGTATATGTTCAGGGATGAAAATAAAAGATCCCAACCTGTGGTTTTTCTTTGATAAGTGGGCCACTAATTATCATCCTGGGTACAGGAGAGGGGCATGTGTTGGGATAGGATTCTTAACATTCCCGGTGCAGGTGTTGCCCAAGCATTCCCGGGTAAAAAGGGAAGATCACCTCGGTCCCAGAGACGGACAGTTAGGAACAAATTGCAAAGATGAAGTAATTGTGGGCCATCAGCTCTCAGATGTTGCAGGCAGCCGCATAGGGGGAGGATTAATAACAGGTCTTTTAACATTAGGAGCCTATCCAGGAATAGTGGCACAAGAAAATCGTAAAAGCATAATAGGTCTGACCTGTAGACTAGAGAAAACGGTGAATGCAACAGGGAAGGTCATCAGAGAATTGCAAACTGAGATAGAAGAATTAAGTCAAATCCAGCTACAACATCGGATGGCCCTAGACTATTTGTTAGCACAGCAAGGAGGATTCTGCAAGGTGATAGGAACACAATGTCATGTGCAGTTTCATGATTTAAACAAAAGCATAGAAATGCACTTACAAGAAATGCAAACTACTTCAAAGGAAAACTATGAAGGAATACAAAGTCCCTGGAACTGGCTTACCTCCTGGTTACCAGACTGGGGGTGGCTCAAGAGCATATTGCAGATCGGTATGATCATAGTGGTAATCAGCATCATCTGTTGTTGTTGTCTCCACTGCTTACCGGTGTGTAGCAGTGCTTGCCAGTCAGCAATAAAGAAGCATACCAAGAAAGGGCAAGCTCAGCTGATGGTTGCAAAGTTTGAGAATGTTTCAGCTCAGGTGAAAATAAAAGAGTAGGGATTGAGAGGAGTGAAATAATGAAATGAGCTGAAACAGGAGGAACCAAATGTAATGTCTTAGTGATTGTTAAGGTGCAAGGAGCAGAACCGGGTACAAACATTTAGTAACCATAGCACAGGGGTAGTAGCCATTGTTAAAACGCAGAAACCGAAAAGAAATAACACGGCTGAACAAGCCATGGCAACAGTAAGATTAATAGCAAATAGAGATTAATCAGCAATAGAAATTAATCAGCAGCAAGTACGCAGGCGTAATCAAGTAATGAATATTAACTGACACACCCCACCTCGGGGAAAAGTAAATTTAAATGCACATGCAATGTATGTAACGGGAGGGGTACATATCAAGGAGGGGGTGAAGTAGGCGTGCCGGGTAGCCTGTACCCTCTAAGTACCTCAGCCTATGGGGAAAGGAGGAGGGACTCATCGGCCGGGAGTAAAGGATAAAATGGCATGTATGGAACTAATCAGGGAGCTCGTTGAAAAGCGACTCCCCTCTTTCTTGATATCAATAAAGTTGTATACTTCAAAGGAGACTCCCGACTGACAGCTCTTTTTCTTTGCATCTCCTGGAGGGGCCAGGGGAGGCAGCCAAATTGTCTCTAACAGATAGATAGATAGATAGATAGATAGATAGATAGATAGATAGATAGATAGATAGATAGATAGATAGATAGATAGATAGATAGATAGATAGATAGCTTTTATTGTAGAGAAAGCCCAGCAGGAACTCCTTTGCATATTAAGCCACACACCCTTGATGTAGCCAATCCTCACAGAGTTTACAGGGCCTACTGTAAGCTCTGGGAAGATTGGCTACACCAGGGTTGTGTGGCCTGATATGCAAAGGAGTTCCTACTACAAAAAAAGCCCTGGGTAGATAGATAGACAGACAGAAAAATAGGGTTGCCAATCCCCAGGTGGGGGCAGGGGATCCCCCGGTTTGGAGGCCCTCCCCCCACTTCAGGGTCATCAGAAAGTGAGGGGAGGGGAGGGAAATGTCTGTTGGGAACTTGATTATTCCCTATAGAGATTTATTCCCATAGAAAATCATGGAGAACTTATCCGCGGGTATTTGGGGCTCGGGGGGGGGCTGTGTTTTGGGGTAGAGGCACCAAGTTTTCAGTATAGCACCTAGTGCCTCTCCCCAAAATACCCCCCAAGTTTAAAAAAAGATTGGACCAGGGGGTCCAATTCTATGAACCTCAAAAGAAGGTGCCCCTATCCTTCCATTATTTCCTGTGGAAGGAAGGAATTGAAAAGGTGTGCCATCCCTTTAAATGTGAGGGCCAGAACTCCCTTTGGAGTTCAATTATGCTTGTCACAGCCTTGATCTTGGCTCCACCCCCAATGTCTCCTGGCTCCACCCCCAAAGTCCCCAGATATTTCTTGAATTGGACTTGGCAACCCTACAGACAAACCAGATATGATATGTGACAAACCAAAAGATCTGTAATAGTTAGCATTTTTGAAACAAACTGGAACCGTATTTGATTGATCAATGAGTGGAAAATGACTTTATTTTTATAAGTCAAAGTCTAAGCATAATGGGTGCCCCACAAACAATTTTTTTGCCCCCTGACTTTTAAAATCCTGGCTACGGCCCTGACTCCTTTTGGAGTTCAGTTATGCTTGTCACAACCTTGCTCCTGACTCCATCCCCGAAATCTCCAGATATTTCTTGAATTGGACCTGGCAACCCGACACCTGAGGAATCAAGTTAATTAAGCTCAAGGCTTCAAAGACAAGGGTAGTGTTTTCTTCTGGTTTTGAGCGACACTTGAAGGAAGGAAGAGAGCCCAAGCAGATGACAACCTGGCATGGTTTTCTCTGACCTAAGAACATAATTGAAGCCATGTTGGATCAGGCCAATGGCCCGTCCAGTCCAACACTCTGTGTCACACAGTGGCCAAAAAACTCAGGTGCCATCAGGAGGTCCATCAGTGGAACCAGGACACTAGAAGCCCTCCCACTGTTCCCTCCTCCACAAAGAACCAAGAATACAGAGTATCACTGCCCCAGACATTAGAACAGAAGAGAAGCCATATTGGCCACTGATCCATCCAGTCCAACACTCTGTGTCATACAGTGGCCAAAAAACCCAGGTGCCTTCAGGAGGTCCATTAGTGGGCCAGGACACCAGAAGCCCTCACCCTATTGCCCCTCCACCCATGAACATAGATCCACATTCTGACATTAGATATGCCATGAAATGTCATCAATGCCAACATGACATGCCCAGCATTATGACGTCATCTCCAGGAGTCATTATTGTGCTGGGCGCGTTGGGTGTGCTGGAGCTCTTCAGGGGCAGCTGCCACCCAACCAGCCAACTTCACAGCGGTGGATTGGAGGCCCCGAAAATGGGGGGAACCCTACAGAAATGAAGGATGGGGGCTGTCATTATCTTGATGGCCTGCCTATCAATTGTTTGATGTTCCCTTGATGTTTCATGCCATCTCTGAATTCTGTTACTCCATGTTCTAGCTCTGTATTTGTTATTGTGCAGGAGTAGCCTTCATGTTACTGTAGTGACATATGAGCTAGGCTTTACTGCTCTGTGTAATGTCTCATTGCTCAATGAGGAGATGGGATGGTGCCACAACAAATATGTGTCTCTCATATAGAAGGCTCCTTCTAATATATTTTATAAAGTGATGGTTGTTGATGGAAAGGGATTGTAACTTTCTTGATGGTCTGCCTATAAGGTGTTTAATGTGTCATGCCATCCAGGGCTTTTATTGTAGAAAAAGCCCATCAGGAACTAATTTGCGATTTAGGCTACACCCTCTGGTGTCACCATTGTTTATACAGCGTTTTTTGGAGAAAAAGCCCATCAGGAATTCATTTGCATATTAGGCCACACCCCTTGGTGCCAAGCCAGCTGGAACTGCGTTGCTGCGCTTTCCTGCTCAAAAAAAAAGCCCTGCCGTCTCTGGATTCTATTACTCCTGCTTTCAATTCTATATATGTTGTTATACAGATTGAGCCTTCATGTTACTGTAGAGTCGCTGGATCTGTCCTGGCAACAGGTGGGAGATCAGGGGGACTTTTCAGGAGCAAGGGAAAGGCCCAGGTCTCATAGCCAGTGTCAAACAGGAAGTAATGTCATCGTGCCAGTGACATCGGGGTAACACTTTGCCATTTGGGCAAAAACTCTATGCTAAAATTGGGTTCTACCATACAATTTTTGCCCAAATACCAGAGTGTCACCCAGTAGTCACTGCGACGTAGGATTGCCAAGTCCCCCACGGCCTCTGGTGGGGGAGTATTTTTGCGCACGTTATGCACACACGGTGCAATTACATCCCTCGTAAATGATGTCATCGCACAGGTGATGTTGCGCACCAGCTGCTCTAGGAGCTTCCTGGAAAACTCTATGGTTTTCCTGGATGCTTTAGCAATTTCAGAGGAAAACGATAAGAGTTTTCCTCCCAAATTGCTAGAGCATCTGGGAAAATCATAGCGTTTTCCTGGAAGCTCCTAGAGTGGCTGGCGTGCAACGTCGCTGGCATGATGACATCACTTATGAATGACATCATTGTGCTGGCAACATCAGGAGGGTATCCCCCCGCCAGCCCACTGCAGGCTGGAGGATTGGGGACCCCCAAAGTGGGAGAGCCCCCGCCCTGCCCGGGAGCTTGGCAGTCCTACTGGGATGAAGATGTCACTTCCTCTGTGACCCTGGCAATGAGCCATGTGCCTTTCTCTTGCTCCTGAATGAGACTGGGGAGGCACAGCCATGGCCACCAGGAGGTCTGGCCACCCTAATGTGCGAACTAGGCCACAGTGCCCCCGGTAATGTTTTAATGCTCACAGAACAGATGGGGCTTTGCCATGACAAAAGCGTGTCCCTCGTACGCAAGGTATGTTTGTTTTCTGTGTTATAAAACTGCTCAGATTTCGCCGTCTCAGTTTCTATCTTGTTAGCGGTGACAATAGAAACCCTTGTTCCTTGAAGGTTCACCGGCCCACCCTCCACCCCATGCTATATTAGTGTCTAACTGAAATTGCAATGAGCCCTGACACCGGGTTAACAAGGCTTTGCAGTTTGAAGCTTTTCAAGATAAACTTGCCAAAGCTCTTTCAGTTTGCCTCGGATAATGGGAGGCAGCTAAACCATTAAGGTAATTACAAAGAGAAAGATGTGAACTGAGGTAGTTTGTTAGAGCAAGGAAGTGTAGATCTAATTTAATTGAATCCCCTGAATAAAAAATGTATCAGCTAAGACACCGAGCTGAATTTCAAGCAGCCGGCTAAGCCCCCGCAAGAAGCCTCATTATAATGGGAAACGTTGAGGAAAGCCGGATGATTTGAATAGGGGTGAATTTTAAAAAATTCCCCTTAATGGAGTATGGTAAACAGTGTTCTTCTAAGGTGCCATTATCATGCCCACGGCAAATCTAAATACAAATATCACTCAAGCCTTTCGCTGATAATTATTAAGATTCTGAAATCATCTGTGGCTCTATTCTCCAAGTAACACATGCATACATAACAGATTTATGTCCAATTTTCCAGCAATATTTTCACATATGGAGCTGCCTTAGATCATCGTTGGTTTATTTTGCCTAATCCTGTGCAATTGGACTGGCAGTCACTCTCTACTGTTTCGGCTTCTGCTACCTGAAATGATTTTAGCAGGAAATATCAAGGCTTGAAACTTAGACAGCCTCTATGCAAAATATGTCTTCAGGGCCAGTTGCAGACTTTTATGGACATAGAGTTTCATCATTGACCACTCCGAGGAAGGAATCCCCGCTAATTTCCCGCAATCATGGCCTTTGTCTCTTCTGCTAGCCATAGCTGAAATTGCCTGCTTTAAATTATGACAACCTTTCTCCTAATTGTGCTCCCCTTTGTTCTTCTGCTTGCCACTGCATTTCCAATGGAAGGAGCAGCGTGCAGGTTTCCATATGCTTTTCTGGTCCTTCTGTACTAGCAATCCAAATGGAATGAGAAGGGGAAACTGCAAGGCTGCAAGGCTCTCAGGGTTGACTGTGAGGAGCTGCCTAGAGGAGGTAGCAGAGTGCATTTCTCTAAGCTGACCGTAAGAGTGTTTCTCCCATTGGAGAATGGGAGATTGATCTAGTGCCTCCAGTTCTCTTATCTACCCATCTTTGGATCCAGGGCTGGTGCACCCCAGCAGGTCAGTTAGGTGGCTGCCTAGGGCACCACCTGGCCACAGGGGTGCACCACACACTTTGCCACCCCTAGTGCCCTTTCACCGCCACACTCGCCCTTGCCACTGCCTGCTGGGAGCGCTGTGATCTGTGGGTGGGCAGCGGTGGTGGAGAGAAGGGTCACTGGGGGCTGTGTGCTAGGGTTGCCAAGTCTCCCCCAGCCTCCGGCGGGGGACTTGTTTCACACTTGCCGAGCACGCACGGCACAATGACATCACCCGCGAGTGACATCATCATGCCGGTGATGTCGTGTGCCAGCCGCTGTAGGCACTTCCAGGAAAACTCTATGGTTTTCCCGGACACTCCAGCATTTTGGGAGGGAAAAGCTCTATGGCAGGGGTGGCCAATGATAGCTCTCCAGATGTTTTTTGCCTACAACTCCCATCAGCCCCAGCCAGCATGACCAATGGCTGGGGCTGATGGGAGTTGCAGGCAAAAAACATCTGGAGAGGTACCATCGGCCACCCCTGCTCTATGGTACCTATTGCACCATAGAGTTTTCCCTCCCAGATCACTAGAGCATCTGGGAAAACCATAGAGTTTTCCCGGAAACGCCTAGAGTGGCCGGTTCACACCATCACCGGCACAATGACGTCACTCACGGTTGATGTCATCATGCTGAGGGATGTCATCAGAGGAGGGAGAACCTCCGCCTAGACCAGGGGCTTGGCAACCCTAGTGAGAACAGCATGGCAGCATGTGTGCTCCTTGGAGCCTGTCTTCTCTTGCCTTCCTGGGTCCACCCAATGAGGGGGTGGGGTGGGACCTAAGGTGCCAGAAACCCTGGCACTGGGACAGTTTGGATCTGTCTAGAATTAATATAGGATTGTGTTGCTCCTTCTTAACATTCCCGATGAAAATCTGGTATATTCGTGTGTACTTGCAACATTCTGTATCCATTTAGGGATGGTGGAGGAGCTGGGGGGGGGATGATTTAATTCAGCAGCCCGTCTAAATCTAATACTGATGAGGATCTCGTCCACCACACTTGGCAGAGGGGGGTGGGGCTGTATTACAAAGCCAAGCAACAATCTTCTCAATTCAAGGCTAATAGTGATTCCAAAGAAATCCACGGATGCCGTCTCTAATTATTGCACTGCTAAATGTGAACGCATTCGCCGAGGATAAGGAGAGAATTACCTGGCCCTCGCTTTGTAACTTCAACGTCACAAAATGGCCTCTGATTATAAACGGCCAACAACATAGAAAGGGTGGCATTAGTCCGCAGTAAAAAATCAATTTGCCTGAGTTTCTAAGCAGCACGGATTAAGGCCTACAGGCCAGGCTACTGTTTTCAATTCCTAATTGGTGCTATTTAGCAGCTTTTTTTGCTTACTTGTTTTCATTCATTTACAGTGCTTTTCAGACAACTAATTGACCCCTAAATCAATTGCAGCAAGAAAACACCTCACTGACCCTTCATTCCCATGTTAGTAGGTTTGATCATTCCTATTCCTTTCATTCTTAGGGAAACTTTAGCTCCTTCCATCCATGCCATCAGAGTAGACAAGTCAGGACGCATGCAAAACACGGGCCCTTTCAGGGGAAGCTAAGGACAAACAGAAGTGTGGAGCTGTGCTTGATCCTTGGAGATTAGCAGAGCCGTGCCAAGATTGAAATTGTATCCCTTGGTGAGCTGCCTGAAGAAGGATTATCTGAAACTGAATGGAAGCAGCAGTCCAGTTGCAGTAGGCTTGCCAATCCCCAGGTTCCAGCTGGGGTTCTCCCGCTTTCCCAGGCTCCTTCTCACACCCAGTCAGCTGGCCGGCAGGGGGAAGCCCCGCCCCCACAGCCCTAGGGTTGCCAAGTCCAATTCAAGAAATATCTGGGGACTTTGGGGGTGGAGCCAGGAGACACTGGGGGCGGAGCAAGGAACAAGGGTGTGACAAGCATAATTGAACTCCAAGAGAGTTCTGGCCATCACATTTAAAGGGACAGCACACCTTTTTAAATGTCTTCCTTCCATAGGAAATAATGAAGAATAGGGGCACCTTCTTTTGGGGCTCATAGAATTGGACCCCCTGGTCCAATCGTTTTGAAACTTGGGGGGTACTTTGGGGAGGGGCACTAGATACTATATTGAAAATTTGGTGCCTCTACCTCAAAAAACAGCTCCCCCAGAGCCCCCGAAACCTCCAGAACAATTCCCCATTATACCCTATGAGAATCGATCACATAGGAAATAATGAAGACGTTTCCCTCTCTCTCTCCCCCCCCCCCCTCTTTCTGGCCAGTCTGAAGCAGCGGATCAGCCTCTCAACTCACCATTTGCTGCCAGCTTCTTCACAGAAACACACACAGACACACCATCCTAAATGGAAGCCTTTCAAGTCAAGCCTCTGGAGGTGCAAAGGCACATGGTCCTTTGCAGGTGGGGCTCCCTCTCTCCCCCCCTCTCCCGCCAGCCAGCTGATTGGGACCGGAAGCAGCCTGGGAAAACTGAAGAAAGGCTGCTGCGATCGGGGCTGGGTGGGAAGGGCCGCCATTCCCCCCTGCTTTCCAGAGTTTTGGCTAGCGGGAGAAGAAGGCTTCAAATCGGGGGTCACCAGGCAAAGCGGGGGATTTGGGAAGCCTACACAGCCCCCATGTGCCTTTCCACCTCCGGAGGCTTCAGACTCCACCAGAAAGGCTTCCTCTTGGGATGGTGTGTCTGCGTCTTTAAGGCTGAAGGGGGGTGGGGGAGCAGGCAGAATAACATGGTTGTGGAAGTAGCGCAGACCCTCCATTGGTTGCACACTCTTTGCAGAGGTCGTTTGCAGCCCAGACCCTTCGTTGGTTGCATAATCTTTTCAGAGGTCAGTTGCTCTGTGTTACTTTGAAGAAGTTGGAAGTTCAGCAACTCGTGAGTAGAGATGCCCATCCCCAGGTGGGAGCAGGCCCTCCCCCGCTTCAGAGTCATCAGAAACGGGGGGGGGGGAGGGAAATGTCTGCTGGGCACTTCATTATTCCCTGTGGAGATTGATTCCCATAGGGAATAATGGGGAATTGATCATTGGATATCTGGATGGGATGTTCTTTGAGATAGATGCACCAAATTTTCAGCATAGCATCTAATGACTCTCCTCAAAATGCGCTCCAAGTTTCAAATAGATTGGACCAGGGAGTCCAATTCTATGAGCCCCAAAAGAAGGTGCCCCTATCCATTATTTCTAAGGTAGGGAAGGCATTTAAAAGGTGTGCGGTTCCTTTAAATGTGATGGCCAGAACTCCCTTTGGAGATCAGTTGTGGTTGTCACAACTTTGCTTATGGCCCCACCCCCAATGTCTCCTGGCTCCACCCCCAAAGTCTCCTGGCTGCACCCCCAAAGTCCCCAGATATTTCTTGAATTGGACTTGGCAACCCTAAGTTGCAGCCACGCTAGTTTGGGAACTGCAATCACACCTGCATTGGCCTTCAGGGAGTCCTACAAATGAAGAAAAACATTGTATATTGTAAAATGGACTGTAGAATAATTCCAAATTAATATGTGAAAAATACGGTGGTTTAAAATTTTGTTTTCAATATATGTATTAGTTAAAGCTCTTATGGAGTGTTCTAAGTTATATATCCTACTCATACCCATGAGCTTTCTGGTTTCATAAGGTCCTACCAGGGACAGGGGTTCTCCAGTTTGGAGGCCCACAACCTGCCAGCATGGAGCAGGCTGCCAGGGGGGTCCCAATCCCCGAAGATCTCTGTCATCACTCAACGTGCCCTGACCAATTATGTCAACCAGAGGTGAAGTCATCGTGCTGGGCACGTCACGACGGGGGATGCTCTAGCATTTGAGTTAAAAACTGTATAGTATCATAGAGTCTTAACCCAGATGCTAAAGCATCTTCGGAGTGATATGCCCAGAGCAATGATGTCACTTCCGGGTGCACAAAGCACAAGAGAGATTCATTCCCCACTGGAGCCAAGGTAAGACTTGACAACCCTAGTCACAGTAGAAAATCCCTCAGTAGTCCCTGCTTTCCCTCTGCCTACTGACACCTTCAGCCACTATTCTCTAATCATTTCTCCCAAGGCCTCCCCGCCCTCCAACTTTTTCCTTTCACAACATGCTCCTTTTCCTCTGTACTTGCCCATCTCTGGAACGGGTCCAGAGGAGGGTGACAAAGATGGTGAAGGATCTAGAGATCAAGTCCTTTGAAGAAAGGTTGAAGGAGCTGGGCATGTTTAGCCTGGAGAGGCGACAGCTGAGAGGTGATATGATCACCATCTTCAAGTACTTGAAGGGCTGTCATATAGAGGATGGCGTGGAATTGTTTTCTGTGGCCCCAGAAAGTAGGACCAGAACCAATGGGTTGAAATTAAATCAAAAGAGTTTCCGGCTCAATATTAGGAAGAACTTCCTGACTGTTAGAGCGGTTCCTCAGTGGAACAGGCTTCCTCAGGAGGTGGTGGACTCTCCTTCCTTGGAGGTTTTTAAACACAGGCTAGATGACCATCTGACAGCAATGAGGATCCTGTGAATTTAGGGGGAGGTATTTGTGAGTTTCCTGCATTGTGCAGGGGGTTGGACGAGATGACCCTGGACATCTCTTCCAACTCTATGATTCCTAGTCAGAGTGGGAGAGTCCCTGATCCCAGGTTCTATTAGCCCACCTCTGCTCAAAGCAGTGGCAGAGGGAAAAAACACCCCAAAACAAAACAGGGACATTGGTTGCACTGTTATGTCACTTTCATAAGAAAAAACAAAAAGAGAGAGACGTGTTGTAGGGTAGCTCTAGGGATTTCCAGCAATTCCTAGAGCTACCCTACATCACTTCAGAGGAGTTGTTGCTGTTTTTTTTTTTTCTGGAAGTGACATAAGGATGTCAAGAATTAGATATTAGATAATAGATATTATGATGTTCTGTGCACAATGAAGTGGTTAATGCTATGTCATACAAAAGAGAATGCAGGGTCTTTTTTAAGAAAAAAAAATGTTCTGTAGTATGAGGAGAAGGAGGAGGAGATTGGTTTTATATCCCTCCCTTCACTACCCAAAGGAGCCTCAGAGCAGATTACAATCCCCTTTCCTTTCCCCTCCCTACAGCAGACACCTTGTGAGGCAGGTGGAGCTGAGAGAGCTCTAACAGAAGCTGCTCTTGAGAGGAACAGCTCTGCGAGAACTTGTGACTGACTCAAGGTCACATCAGAAGGCGCATGTGGAGGGTTGCAGAATAAAACCCACTTCTCCCAGATAGGCATCCACACACAACCACTATACCAAACTGGCTCTCATTAAACAAGTTATGATTATGTTTATTGCACAAAGTGGCAATTGTTCCACAATCACACAAATGTAGATATTTACTTGAAACAGCAGTGTGTTAATCAGGGCTGTCACATTTCCACATATATCATCGGGAAGCCATTTCCAATTATATCTGTGCAGGGAAGATCCTCTTTCGGCGATCTCTGTCTGCCTCTTTTAAGCCTGCAGAGAACTTCTGCTATAGAATTTGCCCTCAACGAGCCCATTCCCTTCCTTCCATGTTCCTTCCTCATTCTCTGTAATGTGTGATAAGAGATTTTATGGCTGTCATTCAGATCAAAGACCCTGTCCATACGGATGTGTCACTCGTAGCCGACACATTAAAAACTAATTCTGACAGCTGTTCGAGGAAGTGTGAGATTTTCCACACCATTACTTTGAAAAATAAAGTGTACACTTCGGGGAGTCATTCCGGCTTTTTGTGCTAATGATTCTCGTCCATTTATACATCCAAGATCTCTCCTTACAACCAACCCTGCACCTTTATCAGCCTTGACTTTGCAGTTGTGACATGACCTCAGTGGATACCTCTCCTCTACTACTGATCTTCTGTTCTAATTGATGAAATGTCAGTCTTAAACGAGCAGCAAAATATGCCTCCTGATTTGAAATGAAGTCACACGTCTCCTCTTTACAGGGGCATAAGCTCTTGTTTCCCTGTTGCATAAAACCCACTTCAAGTTGTTGTTTTCATTCTGACAGGGAGGCAAACTATGCTTTCCGAAGGCCATTGGGTTGGATCCAACCAGGGCTTTTTCTTGTAGCAGGAACCCCTTTGCATATTAGGCCACACACCCCTGATGTAGCCAATCCTCCTAGAAGAGAACCTGCACTAAGAGCCCTGTAAGCTATTGAAGGACTGGCTACATCAGGGGTGGGTGGCCTAATATGCAAAGGAGTTCCTGCTACAAAAAAAGCCCCAGATCCAACCATGAATAAATGGAAACGTAAACACATCTAGTGCCATTCCACTCGCACAAATAGTTGCTCTGGAGGTAAGAATGTAAGAGAAGCCATGTTGGATCAGGCCAATGGCCCATCTGGTCCAACACTCTGTCACACAGTGGCCAAAAAAACCCAGGTGCCATCAGGAGGTCCATCATTGGGGCCAGGACACTAGAAGCCCTCCCACTGTTACTTCAAAATGTGTTAATTACAGGGGATTGTAAGCCGCTCTGAGACTCCAAGTGAAGGGTGGGGTAGAAATCCAGTATCATCTTCTTCTTATCTGGGAGAACCGGGTTTGATTCCCCACTCCTCCACTTGCACCTGCTGGCATGGCCTTGGGTCCGCCATAGCTCTGGCAGAAGTTGTCCTTGAAAGGGCAGCTGCTGTGAGAGCCCTCTCCAGCCCCACCCACCTCACAGGGTGTCTGTTGTGGGGGAGGAAGGTAAAGGAGATTGTGAGCCGCTCTGAGACTCTTCGGAGTGGAGGGCAGGATATAAATCCAATATCTTCTTCTTCTTCTTCTTCTTAATTGGTTCCTTTATGAACATATGAAGCTGCCTTATACTAAATCAGACCCTCGGTCCATCAAAGTCAGTATTGTCTACTCAGACTGGCAGCGGCTCTTCAGGGTCTCAAGCTGAGGTTTTTGAAGCCTACTGGCCTGGACCCTTTTTAGTTGGAGATGCCGGGGACTGAACCTGGGACCTTCTGCTTACCAAGCAGATGCTCAACCACTGAGCCACCGTCCCTTCTCATGCAATTTTTCTTCTAGAATTCTACTAGCAAAGTGGTGCATATTTTCCGAAAATACAAACAACCATTATATTAAACTGAGAGAGAGCTGCCACCGGACCTCAGCTGGAGTTCCCGGTGACCAACCGTCTGAAAAGCAGAACCACCAACATAGTAATGGTACAGCACCGTGGAATAGTTTTTTTTAATTTTAATTGTATTAATGTTTTATAGATTTTATTGACTTATTGTTTTAAATCACGTAAACGACTGTTGTAAGCCGCTCTGAGTCCGCTTGCGGGGAAGGCGGGATAACAGTCTAATGTAAATAAATAAATAAATTATCATATTTTGAAAGTGTATGTATAGACTTTTGCCACACACTGCTGTACCATCTAATTATTCTGTGGCACACCCTTTTAAACCTTCACAACTGTGATTTATTGTTTAATATAAGGCAGCCAACGTTTAGGACAACACTTAAGTACTCTCTGAAATTAGGAAATCATTGCCTAGATAATCAACAAATGTTGCTGTCTTGGGGGGGGGAATGTAAAATATTGTCTCCAATGTGATTACAGGAATTAGAACGAGAAATTAATTGGAAGCCTTTAATGCAATTTCTATTTGAGAATTATTCTGGGAAGATTGCTCTGCTGTAACAGAAATCCTGATTATTTATCTCTCCTTGCTATTTTTAACTACTCCAAATCCGATTTTAAAAGGGTAAAATTGCACTTAATTTATTTCTGAGTGACTCATTTTATTTTTAGACTGTGTTTATCCCATTTCTCACCAGTGGTTGCTCATTCATCTTGGAGCAATAAAGATCTGTCTAGGAGATTTAGTGAAGCCTCCACACGGGCCAAAGTGATTAGTGCTGGGAAAGACTACTATATTTTTTGTCAGATGCTACAAGATGCCTTTGGAAACGTCGCAGGTGTTTGCCAGGAAAATAATCACTTGGTCAAAGAGTTCATTGATGTGGACTGGAGAGGTATCGTTGCAAACCTGAGAAGAAGTGAAAGGCAGTAAACTGAAATTTGGGCACTTCTGACCTTTTGGTTAGGACAGGATCACTCAAGGTACGATGTAAACCACAGGTGACCAAACTGTCACTCGGGAGCCACATGTGGCTCTTTCACACAGATTGTGTGGCTCTCAACACCCCCACTGCCCCATTGGCTGGCTTGGAAGTGGCATTTGTCTCTTTAAATCACACCTCCAAGGCAACCCAGACAGCAGCTTGGAGGATGCATTTAAACTTAAAGTTGCTTTCTGTCCACCTCTCCCTTCCCATCTTCCTTCCTTCCTTCCTTCCTTCCTTCCTTCCTTCCTTCCTTCCTTCCTTCCTTCCTTCCTTCCTTCCTTCCTTCCTTCCTTCCTTCCTTCCTTCTCTTAAACATCCGACATTCATGTCTTACAGCTCTCAAACATCTGGCATTTATTCTATGTGGCTCTTAAGTTAAGCAAATTTGGCCACCCCTGATTTGTATATATGTGAAAGTTCCTAGCTCTCAACTGGTGGGGTGACCTTCACTTCAGATATAAAACATTGCTACCATTTTTAAGTGCAATTCTCCACTTAAAGTCACTGTTGGTAAGGATCTAGCTGGTACAGAATATGTCCTTTGAATATTTTGAATAATCCAGGGAAATTTAACTGTTTTTGTGATCTCAGCTAATATCAATACCACCGAGAGTTACTGTAACACCGAGATGAGCTGTTGACTCTTGAAAGCTTATACCCTGAAGCTCCTGTTGTTCTCTAAGGCACTCCTGGAGTCAAATTTAGCTGCAAACAAAAAAGTGATACTTTGAACACTGTCGTGAATAATAATAACTTTTTTATTTCTATCCCGCCCTCCCCGCCTAGGCGGCTCAGGGCGGCTAACAATAACTTACACATTAACATAAATAATAAAACTTTAAATTTAACAATTAAAATTAAACAGATTTACCATTTCTATGCCCTGATCCCTACCACCTGCAAAACACAGATAGGACTACGGGGTTGAGATTGTAGAATACTTCATAGCAAAGATTTCTAAGTGAGTTAAAGAAAAAAGTTTAAATCGATGAAAAAGCAGCCAACACTTAGCAATAAACATAACCACAGAAAAAGCCCAGCAAGATATCAGGCACACCCCTTGATCGTTTTACACATGGTCTTTCTTTCTTCCTTCCTTCCTTCCTTCCTTCCTTCCTTCCTTCCTTCCTTCCTTCCTTCCTTCCTTCCTTCCTTTCCTTCCTTCTTTCTTTCTTTCTTTCTTTCTTTCTTTCTTTCTTTCTTTCTTTCTTTCTTTCTTTCTTTCTTTCTTCCTTCCTTCCTTCCTTCCTTCCTTCCTTCCTTCCTTCCTTTTCTTTCTTTCTTTCTTTCTTTCTTTCTTTCTTTCTTTCTTTCTCTTTCTTTTCTTTCTTTCTTTCTTTTTTTTCTTTCTTTCTTTCTTTCTTTCTTTCTTTCTTTCTTTCTTTCTTTCGTTTAAGAGCCCCATGGCACAGAGTGGTAAGCTTGCAGTACAGCAGTCTGCTCACAACCTGAATTCAATCCTGGCATAAACTGGGTTCAGGTAGCCGACTCATGCCTGACTCAGCCTTCCATCCTTCCGAGGTCGGTAAAATGAGTCCCCAGCTTACTGGGGGGGGGGGGGAGTATAATGACTGGGGAAGGCAATGGCAAACCACCCCGTAAAAAGTCTGCCATGGAAACATCGTAAAAGCAACATCACCCCAGAGTTGGAAACAACTGGTGCTTACACAGGGGATTACCTTTACCCTTTTTTTTTTTAAGAAAAAGTCCAGCAGGAACTATTTACATATTAGGCCACACACCCCTGACATCACTGTTGTTT